>NC_067486.1:85457795-85757795 GCF_947179515.1 Apodemus sylvaticus | reverse complement strand
TTTGAAGACTCCTCTGCTAGTACCATTAATCCTAAACTTAGTTTACCCTCAGGCAGTTTTTTTGGGGACAGTGGCAGAAAACAGTTTCTTTCTTCACCAAAATAGCACAAGAATGGTCTCTAGACCACTTACTAATATCCTTTTCCTCCGAATCTTCTTGATTTGGTGGCCATAATCTGTATTGCTCTCAGTACCACTGTCTTCCATGATTCTACTAGAATGGCCCATTAAGCTTTGCTCAGATTCAGCTACTTTCCTAATCCAGAGTCCCAAAGTCTGTATTCTGTCAACAAGCAACATGGACAGGCCTGTCACTACAGTAACCCACTCCCTGGTCCAACTTCTGTATTAATCATTGCTATGAAGAGACCATGACCATGACAACCCTTAAAGAAAGCATTTAATTGAGGCTTGTTTAAAGTTTTTTTATGGCAGCACAGAGGCAGACATACTGTTGAACCTGAGAGTTTTATACTTGGATCTTCAGGCTGCAGGAAGAAAGTAATGCTGGTTCAGGCCTGGGATTTTGAAACATCAGACCCGTCCCTAGTGACACATTCCAAGGCCACACCTACACCAACAAGGCCATGTCTCTTAATCCTTCATAAATAATGCCAGTCCCTGATGGCTAAGCATTGAAATATATATGAGTCCTTGGAGGCTCATTTTTTAAAAAAATATTTATTTATTCACTTTACATCCCAGTATCAGTCCCTCCCAGTACCCCTTCATGTGGGTCCTCTATCCATTCTTTCTTCCCCTTCTCCTTTGAGAAGTGGGAGCCCTTGGAGGCTCTTCCTGTTCAAATCACCCCCTGTTTTTGTTTGGTTGGCCTTTGTATAGTGGTGGTTAACTCAGATGTTTTTTTCTGTTTTATTTGGTATAGTTTAGCACTTTATTTAGCATTCTTAGTGATGAGACAGAATGCATACTTACACAGGCCTGTACTCCTAAAACGTCTGCCTGACAGAATACTCCTAGGTGATACCTCGAATTGTATGTTGAAATCCCCACTTTTTTTTTTCTTTTTGGGTTTTTTCTGTATAGACAGGGTTTCTCTGTATAGCCCTGGCTGTCCTGGAGCTCACTCTGTAGACCAGGCTGGCCTCGAACTCAGAAATCCGCCTGCCTCTGCCTCCCAGAGTGCTGGGATTACAGGCGTGCGCCATCACCGCCCAGCTCAGAAATCCCCACTTCTTTCATGGATACTGTGTCCTAGTCTGCTTTCTGTTGGTGTGATAAAATGCAAATCAAACCAATTTGGGGTGTTACAGAAATCAGGCTCTTGAGAAGCCAAGCAGCACTCAGAGTTGGAGAACTCACTGCATTCCCATCTCTGTTGTGGGCCTGAAACATAGATAATTCTTTATAAAGTCTATCCCCACCTGTAGCTTTTTATAGTTTCTTTGGCTTCAGCACAACAGAGCTGAAATCCCTGTCTCCATCAGTGTCTGAGGGTGGTTTCATGACCTCTGAAGGTGTTTACAGAAGCCAATTGTGTGGGTGATGATCAAGACAGTTCTTTCTGTAGCAAACAAGGTGCGTTTCTATGCTAGCCATTTTTTTTTCCACATCTTATTTCTTATTTCTTTTCTTTTTTTTTTTTTTTTTTTTTTTTTTGGTTTTTTGGTTTTTTGGATTTGGTCTTTTCAAGACAGGGTTTCTCTGTATAGCCCTGGCTGTCCTGGAACTCACTTTGTACACCAGGCTGACCTCGAACTCAGAAATCTGCCTGCCTCTGCCTCCCAGAGTGCTGGGATTAAAGGCGTGCACCACCACTACCCAGCTCACATCTTCTTTTATTTACTGAAAAATAGTTTAAAAAATGGCAGTTAATAAAGGGCACAAACAAATCAATAGGAACACACAAGTGGAAAACAGAGAATATAAAACTAAAAATGCCACTGGCTTCTTTAATTGGTTAAGAGCACAGGCAGGTCTATTTTAAACAAATTAAAAAGTTATTTTGCATTTTTTAAAAAACATTTTTGCCCATGTCAAAAAATACACACACACACACACACACACACACACACACACACACACACACCCCAGAAACATGGTGTGTAAAGGAAAAGTGTCATACTTAAGAAGCTGTATTCAGGAGTTAAGGAAATAGTTGCTGATGGAGGGGTCAACACAAAGTCAGCAACAAGTTAGCAATACCCACTCCCCAAGACAGGGCCTGCTCCACAGTCCAGGACAGCCTCAAACTCAATCACCCTTCCTCAGCCTCTCGAGTGTTGGGATTCTAGGTGAGCACTACTGCGCCCCAGCAAGGTTAGTAGTTGGTAAGAACTGAGCATTCAATCACTGCATGGCACAAAGCTATTCTCTATAAAGTACTATTAAGCACAAAGGAAAAGTATGCTTAGCTTTTACAAAAATGCTTCTTACGGAAAACAACAGAAAACCATTCAGCAGACCAAGGAGGCTACATCAAAGATACAACTTTGCATATCTGTACTAGGAAATTCTATTTCTCCAGGGTGGATTAAACAGGGGCATCTTTAACATCTCTAACTTGACTAAGCTTAAGCACCCTGTCTTTTCCCCTACCCACAGTAATTCCTAAGATCCAGCAGAAGGAGAGCTTTCATAATTGGCTATTTTACTTTTCTTTCTGCGGCGAGACTGTCCCGGAGCCTGGATATCTCAGGTTCCTATGCATCCATGCCAGTGTCCTGCTGTGGTCAAAGACCTTAGCAGTGGACTTGGTGAACTGGCTTCCCGCTGCTGCTGTGTCCTCCCACTGACAAGGTCGGCTTCAGGGTGTATTTGTCAGCAGCCCTTTTGAGGCTGGAGGACAGCTGCCAAAGGTCATCAGGATGCATTGCTGCAGGGTCTTCTCTGTGGGCCACAAGAAGGATGCTCTTCTCTTGATGTGAGCAATCAATGGTCAGAGTTCCCATCATCACAAAATAGGATATGACGCACAAAGTCAAAACTGGCTTGGACTCTGGAAAGGGGTGCATGTAGTCCCAAATCAAAGCCACCATGGCAAAGAAGCTGGAGATGGCACAGATAGATGGTGAGGCGGCCGTCAGTAAGACCAAAGTTCTCCACACACTTGTACTTTTCCAGGAGTACCTTTCTGGTGGAATCGTCCAGAGAGTTTCTCACAGCTGATCCATCCCACTTATCATTTTTTACAGTCTTATCATCAGTCTTCCACTTACCCACAAACCACTGCGGCTGCTGCTTGTCCTGCAGCTGGGCCGCCGCCAGCCCCACTACTGCCTCCGCCCCTGCAGCTTCTCCTCCTGTGCGGGCCGCTGCCATCGAGTCTCTGTTAACCGTTTCTTAGATAGCTTTGTTTGTGCTTGCTTTTCCAAGATGGAAGAAGGGGCTTCAGCTGAAGCCAGCTGGAGCACAACAAGCTGAGCCCAGGAACATTTCTAAAAAGAAAAGGGAAAATGTTAGCTCTCAGGCAGGGGATTAGGAAAGCAGGATAGTATGCTAGGTGCGTATTAAAACAGTAATTGCTTAATGTATATTTTTCTTTCTTCAGTGGGAAGAAAGGGTTTTGGACTTACAGATTTAGGTTCCTGACAGAGGCATGAACTGAAGCAGAGAACCTGCTTATGATTTATTTCTGAGTCCTTACTCATGTCCCAAGACCACCTACCCAGGCGTAGCACCATCCACAGTGGGATGGGCCCTCCCACATTAAACATTTAGTCAAGAAAATGCCCCGCAGACATACCCACAGGACTGCGCTGTAGAGCCAACTCCCCAACTGAGGTTCCCTCTCCCAGGTTACTTGGGTTTGTGTCTGAATTTGACCAACATTTTCCCTCAATGAACGAAGAAAGTCTTCCTCTTCAAGGGAAATATCAATTAACACACAAGTATTACAATGACTTTGATGACTGATAAATATCTTTGTCACGAGATTGGTGATGATAACAACAAATGTCATTTTAGGCATCTGCAATGAAATGTGTCAACATTTGGAAAAATCTGCTTGCTCTACTGAATGAGTATTTTCAGATGAGCAGTGCATGGTTGTAAAAAATGAAAAAATTCATTGAAAGTGCAAGATAAATGAATTTAGCATATTAGAATATACGTAAAAACTTGTTGATAAGGCTTCAAATTCTACTCTATATATGAAAGATAATTAGTTAATTAAGATGACTACAAAGTGCTGCTTTCTCTTCTGTCTACAACTATGTATGAGGTCTGTGACTCCTTTGAATACATCTGATGCCTTTGTATTGATATGAGGCAGATCCACTCTTCTGAGGGATTTTCTTTTAAAAAAACTAATTATCATAAGAGCATGTTGTTTTTAATGTAATATTGTGTTAGCATTATTTAAATGATACCTCTTAAAAGTTTGAATTACTAATGCAGTATTTAGGAGTGTGTCCCATAATTAAACAAACGTGCTTTGAGAGTTCTTGGTTCTTGTTTAGAGTAAAAAGGATCTTCCCAAAGCTGTGGAGCTGCTGCCCTTATTCTGGACAACCATCTATAAAATTGGAAGAGTTATATCTTGTAAGGATTCTCAGTAGCATTGATAGTACTATTGTACAGAATTTACTTAACTATTACGAGATCTTAACAATAGGTAATCTTTCCTTTTCACTCTATTTTTAAGCTCATTTATCATGTTTATCAACTGAAAACATTTTCAGGATGAAGTGCTGTCCTTAGAAGAATTAAGAATTAAGGTCGTGCAAATACTTGGGTCTCTGGGAGGACATATAAACAAAAGTCTTGTAGCAGGTAAGCTCCTTCCTGAGGTAACCCTGTGGGTGTGTCTGTGCTTGGAGCTGACGAAGGGCCTGTTTACTTTCCACCAGCTCTTCTGGCCTGCTTCTGACGAGGTCCGTGACCGCCTGTGCTCATACACGCAGTGCCCAGTTCTGTATTAGTGCCACTGTTGACTTGAATGTCAGTCTACCAGAGCATAGTATTCTATTTCAGATTTCCTCAAAACTGATCCGTTTCCCTTCGCCCTGTCTGGTCACATTCAGAATCTGAAATCGTACTTTTTACTTTTCAAAACCAGTTGGAACCTCAAGTTGATTAGCTCAAGAGACTTTATGTCTTCTTCTCTTTCTCTTTCCTGGCAAGAATGAACTATGAAGTCCAGACCAGGTGACCTGGAACATGCTATACAGACTAGTCAGGCTTCAAACTTAGAAAGATCTGCCTGTTTTACCTCTTGAGTGCTTGCATTAGAGGGTGTGCAACTGTGCTGGGCTATCAAAGACTTTTAAATCTTTGATAAATCTTTGCAGGTAGCACCTTCTGGCCTTAGGTTGTGGGATAGCACCTCTCAGCAGTAGTCCTGTGGGAAAACACTAAAAGTAATATTCTTGGTTTTGTGGGTATGTGTGTGTGTATATATATATATATATATGTATATATATATGTATATTAATTTTACATGTTTTGCCTAAATGTCTATATGTGCACCACAGTAATGCCTGGTGTTATGGAGGTCAGAATAGGGCATCTGATCCCCTGGAACTGGAGTTACAGATGGTTGTGAACCACAGTGCAGGTGCTAGGAACCAAACAAAGGACCTCTGCAAGATCAACAAGTGCTTTGAACCACTGAGCCCTCTGTCCAGTGTACAATCTTAATATTTTAATATGTGGGTATTTTTCCTTCTCTAGTACCAAAAGCATTTTCAAAAGAAACTTTTGGTGTTGTTTGCTTGTGTGTTACATGTACAAGTACATGTGCATATGGAAGCTTGAGGCTGATGTCAGGAGTCTTCCTTGATCACTCTCCACCTTGTCCTTTGAGGCAGGATCTCTCAGTTCACCTGTACGAGGCCTGCCTTGTATCTAGGCTGCCATGCTCGCCCAGTTTATTCTTGTTGGCATGCAATCTGCGCTCTGGTTCTAAGGCATGCATGGAAAACTCTTATGCACTGAGCCACCTCCCTAATCCCTTTACAACAGGAGATAGGTTTTTGTTGAGAAAAGGTCCTCAGGGGTTGGAAAAATGGCTCAGCACTTAAGATCATTGACTGCTCTTCCAGAGGTCCTTAGTTCAATTCCTAGCAACCACATGGTAGCTCTCAACCATCTGTATTGGGATCCAATGCACTCTTCGGGTATGTCTGAAAACAGCTACAGCGTACTCATAAAAATAAATAAATCTTTTAAAAAGAGAGAGAAAAGGTCATCAGTAATTTTGGCTGGCCTGGAACTTATGCAAGGATGACCCTGCTTCTGCCTCCCAAGTGCTAGAATTAAAGGCATATGTCACCACAGCTGGCAAAAAGGAGATTTTTTTCAAATATACTTACTATTTTCTATCCTATTTAAGTAGCTGTCATTGAATTTGCATATTCCTATTGAATAATGGTTTTAGTTAACTTAAATTTAGAAATAACAGCTTCAGGGGTTTTAATATTCTTACACAACTAAAGCAAAAAAAAGGAAAGACAAAATGCTTTAAAAGTACTCTAATTTAGTTAATGAGCTGAGGAAAGATCTTAAATTAAAAGCACTCCTCAAACTCTTTCATCAGCTACATCAGGAGAAAGGATGAAGAAGTATGTGGCGTGGGACAGGGAGAACAGACTGAGCTTTGCCGTGCCCTTCAGAGAGATGAAGCCTGTTATCTGTCTGGACGCCTTTCTGCCACGGGTCACTGAGTTGGCCCTTTCCGCTAGTGATCGACAAACTAAAGTATTTCTATTTCATTTTATTCATTGCTTGTAGTGTATTGCTTTAAAAACATTTACATATTGGTTAAGAAACAGAGACTGTATGTTAGCTCTTCTAATATCATTACTTTTAAATGTTTTCAAAAGTAGGTGTCATTGATAAATGAAAATTAAGTATAAATCCTCATAATAAATAACCTGTAACAGAAAGTGCAATGCAAAGTATGTTTCAAAATAATGCCTAGGAAGAGTTCGATTATTACCTTAACTTTAGAGATTGGGAACTTATAATCTCAAATGTTACCACTAATGCATAAATTTTTAATGTGCTTCCAAAATGTACTCACTAAAGTGATATTTAAAAATGCAGTCAGGATGTGTAGTTCTAACTGTGTGAAATATATTTCATATGAATGTGTTACCTTCAGAGTCTGAAGTTTTTAAATTTCAAATCTTAACTCTTGGATAAAGATTAAAGTGAATACAAGTATCAGTTATATATAAAAATTATTATTTCCAGTTTTTTATTTGGAGTACATAATAGTTACCTTAATTTTTTTCTCTTAAATGGCTAATTAAAGAAAAAAAAACTTCAAAACATTCTTTTGTAAATGTGGTAACCAAAGCCTTGTTGAACTTGGTCCCTCTTAGGTAGCAGCTTGTGAACTGTTGCACAGCGTGGTTATGTTTATGTTGGGAAGAGCCACTCAGATGCCGGAAGGGCAGGGGTTGCCTCCCATGTACCAGCTTTATAAGCACACGTTTCCCGTGCTGCTTCAACTTGCATGTGACGTGGATCAAGTAAGTACATGATTAGGATCTAAGCAGTAATAAAGCCTCCAAAAGATGATCTCACACTGGGCATGGTAGTCCACTCCCATAATCCCAGAGCTTGGGAGAGGCAGGAGGATTGAAGTAAGTGCAGAGCCAGCACTCCAAAAGAAAGAAAAGTGTTTTCATTAGCACTCGCTGTTGCCTTCCTGCTGCCCTGTACACTCTAAGGCACTTGGTCCAGGGACCTGGACACTGGAACAGTTTTTAATTTAACAGTTACTATTTGGGGGAGGGACAGGATTTCTCATTTGAGCTCAGGCTCACCTTAAACTCAGAGATCTGTCTGCCTCTGCCTCTGCTTCTTTGCCTCTCTGCCTCTGCCTCCCAATATTAAGCCATGCTGGGATTAAGGGTGTGAGTGACTATGACCTGCTACACTTTAAATTTTTTTTATTTTAATTTGTTTTATGTTATTTTATTGAAAATAGTTTCCTCAAACAATATTCTCTAATTGTAGTTTTCCCTCCCACAACTCCTTCCAGACCCTTCACATCCACCCAAATTCACACCCTTTCTATCTCATTAGAAAGCAGGCATCTTTAAAAAGAAAATAGTAATAAGATAAAAATAAAAAGAAATATACCAGGATAGGACAAAACCAAAACCAACCAAACCAAAAAAAAAAAAAAAAAAAAACCAGAAATAAATATGGAGCCAGAGAAAAGGGACAGGTAACACAGATGTAAAGACACATATAAATCTTATAAAAGACAAATAAAACGCTTTACATCTGAGCTTGTTTTGTGCTGGCTATCTTGCTGTGCATGGGACCTGCCCTTAAATGTGATTTGTGTACACAATGAAATTTCTTTTGAGGAATTAATTGTTCCTTTTCGAGCAGTTATCAATTGGAAATTGTTTCTGAGTTAGGGACGGGGGTTGTGTCTACTTCCTGTCTCAGCACTGGGAACTCATATGACTTAGACCCATGCAGGCCCTGTGCATGCTGCCACAGTCTTTCCCAGGACAGACGGTATCAGGCCTGTTGTGTCCGGAAGGCCTCACTTCCTTGGTGTTTTCTGTTGCCTCTGGATCCTAAATTCTTTCCACCTCCTCTTGCATGGTTCCCTGAGCCCTAAGTAGGTAGAGATTTGATGGATATATACTATTTAAGACTTAGTGTTTCGATGTGTTTTGCTCTCTGCACATTGTCCAGGTGTGTGTCTCTTACATTTGTTCCCATCTGCTTCAAGAGGAAGCTTCTCTGATGAGCTAAGCAAGACTAATCTATGAAAATAGCACAATGTCAATAGGAGTCATTTTGTTGCTACATCCCTTGAGCAGAACAATATAGTATTTGGTTTTCCCCTAAGTCCTTGGCTTCTCTAGTTTCAAGTTCTTAGCTATCTGAGCAGTGTCATGAATGTATTCCATCTCATGGAGTAGGCCTTAAATATAATCAGATAGTGTTTGCACCTACATCTCTTTTGAACTGTAGTACCAATGTGTTTTGTGAGCAGCTCCCCATTGTAGATTGAAGGGTTTGTAGTTGGGCTGGTGTTTACTGTTCTCCAGTGGTGTGTAGAGTACTTTCTAGTACCACAAACACTAGTTTCTAGGGGTGAAGGCTCTAGCTAGACCCCAGTTTGACTTCTCCATGTTCAGTGAGTTATGGAGGTGTTGACTTCAGCAGTAGGGCCTTATCAATAGTTTGTAGAAAGCCACCAATAGCCTTGGCAATAGCCTGCATTGTTTGCGGGTCCCCATTGGACCTAGCACCATGGCCAACAACTGTGTTAGCTGTAATTCATTCCCAGTGCTGGAAGCTTCACATGGTGATGAGAGATATCTAGTTGGGGCTCTGTCTCACCTGTTATTTGGCAATTTTACTTAAATTGCCTTCCTATATGTGTATATTTTAGGAAGCATCTAATGTATTAGGTTTCCATATGACCCCTCAAGTGGGCCTTAGCGTGAACTGTCCCCTCCCGTATTCCCTCCTTTCCCGTCCTCTTCCTCCCTGTTTATTCCTCTCATTCTAGTCAGATTTCCCACCCCCATCATCCTTATCTGTGGATTCTCTCTCCCTTAGTCTCCGTGCTGTGCTTAAATACTGTGCTTACACAGATTGCATTTGCTTGTTGAAGACTTAATATCTAACGTCATGTATAAGAGAATACAAACATATTTGACCTTTTCAGTCTTGTTACCTCACTCAGGATGAATTTTTTCCCCTAATGTCATCCATTCACTAAGGAATTTCATGATTTCTTTCTTTTGTTTTCCTTTTTTGAAAAGCTGAGTAATATTCCATTGTGTAAATGTATATCATATTCTCTCTCTATTTTTTGTTTTTATTTTTTGTTTTTATTTTTTGTGTGTTTTGTTTCCAGACAATGTTACCTCGTTTTAGTCTTGGCCATCCTTGGACTTGCTCTGTAGGCCAGGCTGTCCTCAAACTCAAGAGATTCTCCTGCCTCTACTTCCCAATTCTGGGATTAAAGGTGTGCTACACCACCTGGCATTGTACCAGATTTTCTTTCTTCATTCATCAGTTGGTGAATCCAGGTTGTTTCCAATTTCTGACTCTAATTTCCAGGTTTTAGACTATAGTGGCAGTTAACAGAGTTGGGTATATACCCAGGAATAGTATAGCTGGATCTTGGCATTTATCTATTCCTACTTCCTGAGGAACTGCCACACTGATTGTCTTAGTGGCTGTGCAAGTTTGCACTCTACTATCAATGGATGAGTGATCTTACTCCTTATCTTCACCAGTATGAGCTGTCATGAGCTTGGTCATTCTGATGCATGTAAGATGAAATCTCAAAATAGTTTTGATTTGCATTTCCTTGATGACTTCAGATGTTGATCATTTCTTTAAATGTTTCTTAGCTATTTGTGTTTCATCTTTTGAGAACTTTATTTAGATCTGTATCCCATATTTGCATTGGGTTATTTCCTTGATGTCTAGTTTTTCAGTTCTTTAATATTTTAGATGTTTGCCCTCTGACAGATGTGTTATTGGTAATTTTTTTTCTCATTTTGAAGGCTGCCACTTTGTCCAAATGCTGTTTTCCTTTGCCATGCAAAAGCTTTTCAGTTTCATGATATCCCATAAATTGTTATTCTTAGTGCTTGGACTATCAATGTTCTGTTCAGAAAGCCTTTTCCTGTACCCTTGAGTTCAAGACTGTTCCTCACTTTCTCTTCTGTCAGAGTCAGTGTATCTGGCCCCATATTGAGGTCTTTGCTCCATTTGAAATTGAGTTTTACACAGGGTGATAAGAATGGGTGTGTTTGCATTCTTCTACATGCAGCTATCTAGTTTGACTTAGCACCATCTGTTAAGGATGTTGTCTTTATTCCAATGTGTATTTCTGTATTCCTTATTAAGAAAAAAATCTGGTGTCTATATCTGGGTCTTTAGTTCAGTTCTATTGGTCAGCATGCCTGTTTTGATACAATACCATCCAGTACATATTTCTATAGCTCTGTAGTACAGTTTGGGATTGGGGATGGTGATACCTCCAGCTATCCTGGATGTTTTCGTGTTTCTGTCTGAAGCTGAGAATTACCCTCTCAATTTCTGTCAAGAATTGTCTTGTAACTTTGATGGAGATTGCATTGAATCTTGCAGATTGCTTTTCTGTAGAACACCCATTAAATTAAGTCTACCAATCCATGAGAATAGAAGACCTGTCTGTCCTCTTGTATCTTCTTAAATTTCTTTCTTCAATGTCTTAATACTTTTATTTCACTCATCTGTCACTTGCTTGGATAGAGTTACCCCCAAGATATTATATAGTTTTTGATGCTATTGTGAAAGGTATTATTTCCATGATTCCTTTCAGTTTGTCATTTGTATATGGGAATTTTAATGATTTTTGTATCCTGAGACTTAGCTAAAAATGTTTATTAGCTGTAGAAGTTTCCAGGTGGAGTTTTTAATGTTTTTGTTGCTTGTTTGTTTGTTTTGTTTTTAAATGTATAAAATCATAGTATCTTCAAATAAGGATACTTTGACTTGTTTTCCAGTTTGGAACCCCTAATTGCTGTGGGTAAAATTTCAGCTACTGTATGAATAGATATGGAGAGAGTGGACAACCTTGTCTTCTTCCTGATTTAGTGGAAATGCTATGAGTTTCTCTGTAATTAGGTTGATATTGGCTGTGGGCTAGCTATAGATGCCTTTATTTCAGTGAGTTGTCTCCTGTGTGTGCTTATTCTCTTAGAGCTTTTATCATGAAGGGATATTGGATCTTGTCAAAGGGATTTTTTGCATCCAATGTAGCTTTTGTCTTTCCATTTATACATGCTGAACCATCTTTGTATCTCTGGGATAAAGCCTACTTGGTTATAGTTGATAGTTTCTTATGTATTCCTTGATTTGGTTTGCTAATATTTTATCGCATCTGTCTAAGGGAAATTGGTCTGTAATTCCCTTTCTTTGTTGGGCCTTTACATGGTTATCAGTTAATTGTGGTCTATTAAAATGAACTGGGCTATGTCTCTTCTGTTTCTATTTTATTGGATAATTTGAGGAGTATTGGCATTAACTCTCTTTGAAAGTCTGGGCAAGTCCTATTCTAAAACCATTTGGCCCTGAGCTATTTATTTATTTATTTATTTATTTATTTATTTATTTATTTATTCATTCATTTATTTATTTATGGAAGACTTAATTACTGCTTCTATTTCACTAGAGGTGACAGTTAAAATTGCTTATTTGATCTTGATTTAACTTTGCTAAGTGGTATGTATTGAGAAAATTATTTCTTTTACATTTTCCTCTTTTTGGAGTACAGCTTTTTATATTACTTCATTTTGTTTTCTTGCAGATTTTAATGTTCTTTTTTTGCTGTTTATGTTATGTGCCAGGGATACTTTCTTTTCTGGTCTAGTCTATTTGGTGTTTTGTGTGCTTCTTGTATCTTTAGGTTAGGAAATTTTTCCTCTATGATTTTGTCAAAAATATTTTTGTGTGTGTTTTTGACCTGGGAATCTTCTTCCTGTATTCCTGTTGTTCTTAGGTTTGGTCTTTTCTTAGTGTTCTAGATTTCCTTGACATATTGTGCCAGGATATTTTTTGATTTAACACTTTTTTTTTTTGACCAATGTAAGCATTTCTTCTATCGTGTCTTTAATGCCTGTGATTCTTCCATCTTCTGTATTTTGTTAGTGAAGCCTGCCTCTGTGATTTCTGAGTTTTTAAATTTCCAGATTTTCCTCAGTTTGGATTTTCTTCATTGATTCTATCTTTTCTGTCAGATTTTGAATGGTCTTATTCATTTCCTTCTATTATCTGTTTTTTTCATAGATTTTTTTTAAGGGGGTTTATTTACTCTTTAAAAAGTAAATTTATTCATAAAGACTGTTGTTTGTTTTTTTCACCCATAAAGGTCTTTTTCGTGTTCTTCAGCTATGTTCAATACTTGGGGTCTGCTGTAATAGGTTTGCTGGGTTCAAGTGGAGACATGATGTTCTGACTGCTATGCATTGTGCTTTATGCTGGCTTCTAGGCATCTGGGATTGGGAAGATTCTGTATGCTGAAATCTTTTCGTGTCTTTGTTGGGTAGGTGTTTATTTGTTTTTTGGTTTCTCCCCCTCTCTCTCCCTTTCTCTCTCTCTCTCTTTCTCTCTCTGTCTCTCTCTCTCTTTCTCTCTCCCTTTCTCTCTCTCTCTCTCTCTCTCTCTCTCTCTCTCTTTCTCTCTTTCTCTCTCCCTTTCTCTCTCTCCCTGTCTCTCTCTGTCTCTGTCTCTGTCTCTCTCTCTCTCTGGGTTTTAGAGTATGCTGGCTGTGTTTTGCCTAGGACAAATTCTTCTGTGTTGCTAGTAGGTATGGCTTCTGGAGGTTGGGAGTTGATACTTAAGATTGGATGTGGGGCTTGTGGGGGAGGTCTAAGGGTCCATGGTAGGACAAAAGACAGGTGTTCCACCGTGATCTCTTCCTTCCTCTTTTCTTCCCCCCCTCCTTTTTGGAGTTTTTATTCAATGTTGCTTGTTAGGTAGGGTCTAGTTTCTCTACTTTCTCTTAGAGACCTGATATTCTATCTTTTGGTCAATTCATTCTATTTACAGGGCTTTTTCTTGGGTTTTCTAGTGTGATTATTAAATTTTTACACCTTCATTTCAGCTTGAGTTCTTCAGTTTTCCTGTGTCCTTGTTGAATTCATTTATCAAACCTTGGATTATTTCTTTGTCTTCAATCAGTCTTAATTTTGTGATGAGTTTTTGTTTGTTTGTTTGTTTTTGTTGTTTTTGTTCTTGTTTTGATTTTGATTTTTTTTTGAGATTTTTGTTTTGTCTTTAAACTCGCTGATTTTTTTTTTGACATTTGTGATTTTTCTTTTAAATTTTATGTCCTGCATTTTTTATAGGCAGTTATTATTGGAGATCATCTCTGTAGGACTGGTGGATTTGGGGTTGGGATTTAGGTACTGTGCAAGGGGCCTATCAGTTGTAGGTTACTCAAGTAGTGCTGTCCAGGCTCAACCAGAGGTACTAGGTGTGGGTAGTGGGCTAGACCTGTGGTGCTGCAGAGGGAGGGTAAAAGGAGGACCAGGAAAACTCACCTGCTAAGATGTGTAGGATCTGGCTGCTCTGAGAGGTTGGATGTGATATAGTTGGTAGGCAGCACTGGAAAGAATTTGGGGTCGTGAGTAGGACAAGCAGGACTATCCAAATTAGGCTGGTACCAGGGATAGATCTGGGAGATGGACAAAAGCTGTATGGAAGGGTCCAAGAGGTACAGGACCTGCTGGGCAAAGAAACTGGGTATGGTGTGTCAAGAGTCTGTAGGTTTTAAATGACATGGTCCCA
This sequence comes from Apodemus sylvaticus, assembly GCF_947179515.1. NCBI lineage: Eukaryota > Metazoa > Chordata > Mammalia > Rodentia > Muridae > Apodemus > Apodemus sylvaticus. The sequence goes on along the minus strand of NC_067486.1, from coordinate 85,743,560 downwards.
GCTGTTTGGTCTAAGTCAGGGGATTGGCTATGGTCCTAAGCCAGATCTTAGACTTTAAAGAGGATACATAGGCAGGAGGATTATGTAGGCTTACCCAGGTAGGCCCTGACACAAATTATACTAACAGTATCTTAAATTGCTCCCATAATTAGATAATTTTGTGTGTGTGTGTGTGTGTGTTCATTCATTCCTTTCCTGGACTCTTAAAGCTCTAGTTCATCATGGAACTGAACTAGAAAAATAAACTAATGATAACAATAGCTTTGTTGAAAGAGCCTCTAAACGTTTAATTTTCAGTGTATATTTACTTTCATATGAAGGCTGTAAACTGCAATTAGAGATTGTCTCTTCAGGTGACAAGGCAGCTCTATGAACCGCTTGTTATGCAGCTGATCCACTGGTTTACTAACAATAAGAAATTTGAAAGTCAAGATACTGTTGCCTTATTAGAAGCCATACTGGTAAGTAATATTTGGAATTCTGTACTTTTATTCCAAATGACTGCAGAAATTTAGTGTACATTTAGATCTCTAGGAAAAGTTCCTTGTTAACATACCAAAATATAGCGCTTTGCTATAGAAACTGTTATTTTTGGTTTTGGACACAGTACCATATTTATTTTGATAAGTGATATTTTTTTTAATATTTATAAGTTTTAGTCAACAATATTCTGCTTTTTAAATGGCTTTAAGTTAAAAAATTATATACTGCATGCTGGGTGATGGTGGTCCATGCTTTTAATCCCAGCACCTAGGAGACAGAGGCAGGCAGATCTATATATGGCATAAGAAAGAAAGAATGTGTTTTGTGTAAGAAGTATAAATATTCTTCATCAATAACAGTAGTTTGTTGTTTAAACCCATGGTACAGTATTTAATTCAAGAGTAAAGGGAGTTTTTAATTTGCCTAATTTTTTCTTGCATTCAGATTTATCAACTAAAGGGCTATGGAGTCTACAGTTTACCTTTTAAATCACACTTTTCCCAAGGCAATAAAGGTGGTAATTATGGTCTGGTCACTGGTTCAGTGAGCTAAGGCTGTAGTGGTCTTTGATGCATATTTATTTTACTTTTGGGTTTGTAGGAATAACTTTGATTCCTTTAAATATTACTTTATGTGGGTTTTCCAGTTATTTCATCCATTTTTGAAGAGAGGGACTTACATGTTCACATTAGAATCACCTTGCACACATTTGTAACTGTAACACTTACAAGGCAGAGACAGGAGGATTTAAGTTTATTACTACTCAGTGACATAGTAATTCTATACTAGCCTAGGCTATACAGGACCCTGCTTTTACAAAACCGAAAAAATAAAATAATAAATTAAGTAAATAAAATGACAAATAAATAAATAAAAATGGCAAAATTCCCAGTGAAATATGTCATAAACTTGTCCAAACATCCTTTAATTCCTTGTTCTTGGAAACTAATCCCATTGTGCATCTGTGTGATATTGTTTGTTAAGTTGAAGTCAACGAATACATGGAAGTTGATATGAACATTAAGGAAGAAGAAATGTGGTATACTTATGAGGACCCTGGTTGACCGTTTTGTTGCATAAAACATGTAGTGCAATCACATAGCCCTCTTTGTTTAGTGCATCTAGGCTCTCACTAGATCATAAACCTTGTTATGGGAAGTCACTGGATGATTTTTTTTTTTTTTTAAGTTAAGGTCCACAGTTAGGCTATAGCCCATGCTGGGCTGAAACTTACTGTGCATCCCAGGTTAATCTCAAACTCACAGTGTTCTTGCCTTAGCCTGCTGAATGTTGATATATGTATTTACACAAAACCATTAGTCATTCTATGGGTATAACAGTTACCACATGAAGTTGTCCTTGTTTTGATTAAGGATGGTATTGTGGACCCTGTTGACAGTACTTTAAGAGATTTTTGTGGACGGTGTATTCAAGAATTCCTCAAATGGTCCATTAAGCAAACAACACCTCAGCAGCAAGAGAAGAGTCCAGTAAACAGCAAGTCACTTTTCAAGCGGCTCTACAGCCTTGCACTTCATCCTAATGCTTTCAAGAGGCTAGGTGCAGCACTTGCTTTCAATCACATCTACAAGGAATTCAGGTACGTAAGCTTTGTGTGTCAAGGAGAGATGTGTAAGATAGCTCTTGAAACTTTTTTTTTTAAAGATTTATTTATTTTTTATATGGAAGAACAATGTAGCTGACTTCAGACACACCAGAAGAGGGCATCAGATCATATTACAGATGGTTGTGAGCCACCATGTGGTTGCTGGGATTTGAACTCAGGACCTCTGGAAGAGCAATCAGTGCTCTTAACCGCTGAGCCATCTATCTCTCCAGCCCAGTTCTTGAAACTTTTAATGTAATTTTGAAAAGTACCCTGATGTTTAAGTCCGTAAATTTTTATGTCAAGCACTTAGTTTATAAATATGTGATAGTTGGTGTGAATTTAAGAATCTTAGAAACTGTGGAAAAATACTTGCAAATATGTTTTGAGAGTGTAACCAAAGACACATGTGCAAGGTCTTTTGAAGCATTGAGAATGTGTATAGTAAGTTAGTGAGCACTTCTCAGAGATGGCCCATAAAGGATGAATGAGAATCAACCATGCTCCGTAGGACTAGAAGGTGGAAGTGGTAATAGGACCTCCACCCCTCATCAACTTGCTGTTCCAGGTGGTGAAGAACTTTGGTACTCTTAGGCTGGGCTCAGAGTAATGGGTGGGTGAGCTAGATGAGTTCGCTATGGCGGAAGGATGGAGAGCACCTCTAACGATTTGGAGGTTCTAGAATTATGGGAGTACAAAGTGAAGTCAAACTTGGGCTATTCCAAAAATCCAAGAAAGACGTTGAGTACAGGAAGACGAGTAGCAGGCATACATTCATTAGTTCATTCCTTCATGCAGCATTGCTTATTAATGTGTGAGAGCTGAAGGGATGGTTCACTATTAGGAGCACATATGCCTGTTGTCAGAAGAAGGCTTTGGAAAAAGAGATTAAATGCTAGGCACTGTGCCAAATACTGCAGATAACATAGCTCTTTAGAAGGGCTACAATTGAGAACGATACTAGAAGAGATAATGTAAAGTTTTATGCCTTTAACCAATCCTCTTAAATACTGATTGCTAAGAATAGATTATTAGTCATCTTCCAGTGACTTTAGTAAAAAAAAAAAAGCTTATTCTGAAAAATGGCAGCTGGGAAACAGAGGAGATCAGTATAAGGAAGATGGAGGAATGGATGGGAATCCACATGTAGATTTATATGAGAATTAACTAGAGCATGAAGCCATGTCTTGTTTATGTAGCTTTTTAAATGACGAAACCTGTATATACTGAAGAATGTATAAAATATATAATGTTTATAGAGTGATAGTAGTAGACCAAATTGGCTTGTACCCACTCTCCAAGTTAAGAAACAGGTTATTCAGTCCAGAGCAGCAAAAACGGACCCTTAGAGTTTCTGAAGAGAAGAGCTAAGACTGTGTGGGCAGAGATTCACATGCTCTCTGGATTCCTTTCTTGGAGAAAAGAAAAGAACTTTATCTTACAGCCTCCCCTATTTAAAGGCAAAGCGGAGAGTGACAGCCTTACAGGTGACATACTTCCCTCACCTAAATGCACCTAATGGCATTTTCCTTTGACTGTTAGATTGCCCTGCAGTTTTCCACAGAAGCATGTAAACACCAAGGGGAGGATTTACTGAATCTCAGGTTGCCTTCAAATTTAGCTTTGTCCTTGATGAAAGCTTTACTGGCTAGGTGTTTGTATGGCAACATTTGTAGTATTGAAACTTGCCTTACAAGGTAGTCATCTTCCTCAAATTTTGTATTATTTGTTTTCTTTTCTCCTCATAGTTTTATTTAGATATATAAACCTAATCTACATAGTCTTAACAGTTTGAAGTGAAGAGCTTGACTTCTATCTGCCAGCTCTTGGTGCTTGAAACCCCTCATAAGGTTGTGCTTTCCAGACAAATGTGATGGAACATTCTGAGAAAGGTGTCCTTAGGTAATTTTGTCATTATTATGTGATCAAAATGGCATACTTGCCCAAATTTGATGACTATACCACCACCAGATATTATTATCTTTTACTTTTTTTTTTTTTTAAACAGAGCTGAGGACCCAACCCAGGGCCTTGCGCTTGCTAGGCAAGCACTCTACCACTGAGCTAAATCCCCAACCCCTCAGATATTATTATCTTATGAGATAATTCTTATATATAAATTCTGTTATTGGCTAAGATGTTATTACACATAATTAATTGCTATAGCCATCAATAGAATTATTTATTCATTATTATGACTAAGTTGGTGCAAAAATTAATTGTAATTTGGGACTTGAATTTGCTCTGTAGAATAGGCTCCTACTGTCTCCCCAGTGCTGTGATTAAAGGCATACCACATCCTCCTCTAATTTTTTTTTTTTAGTTTACTATGTGTGTGTGTGTGTGTGTGTTTGCTTGCATTTAGGACACAGCACATGTGTGGAAGTCAGATGACAGTCTGAGAAACTGATTCTTCTTTCCACTGTATGAGTTCCTGAGCTGAAACTTAGATCATCAGGTTTGACAGCCTTTTCATAAAGCTGAGCGTCTTTCTCAGCTTTGGTTTATATCATTGTAATATGCATTTCTCACCTTGTTATTTGGCTAATGACTTATTCTTGTTTTTTATTTCACATTCATTTTATACTAGAAATTATGTTGCACAAAAAAAACAAATGTAAGCAATTCTTATTTGAGGCAAAAGTGCATTGTGAAGCAGAAAAGACAACTTGTGGCACACACAGCACATTTGGCTCAGGACCTGGTAATGAGGGCAGTGCAGTGGTAGTTCAAATGTTTTCCAAAAAGGACAGACAGCCTTGCGGAGAAGGAGGATAGTGGCCTGGCCTTGGGAAGTTCCTAGTCACCAAGTGAAAACACTGACTGGAGCTGAGCCTCTTACAGCTCAGTGCAGGAGAAGCTCTCAAAGAACTCAGCATGGGCCATTCAATGGCCATTTGGCACTGAAGCAGTTTGGTAAAGACTCTTGAACTGACTGGAATTGAAAAGAAAGGAAAATGTTATCCCCACTTGTTCTATACAACAATGAACTTGGATTGTGACATACAGAAAAAGTGACATAATTCACTTCCTCATATGAAACTGCTCCAGATTGCTCCCAATGGCAAACTACCACCTAAGCAGGTTACAGTCGTTGTTGGGTAGTTTGGTGCCAACTTGATCCTCTACAACCTTCCTAATGCTGTGACCCTTTAATACAGTTCTTCATGTTTAAAACAGATGCCCAACTATAAAATTATTTCGTTGCTATTTCATAACCAATTTTGCTTGTTATGAATCACAATGTAAATTTCTGATATGGAGGAAATCTGATATTTGACCCCCGAATGGTTGCAACTCACAGGTTGAGAACTGCACTATAGCTTTCTGTGTTCTCACATGTAAGGTTGTGGGGTCCCCTCTCTGCTCTGCCACAGGGTTCAGCTGCTCAGGGAGTCAGGATGTAGGAAGTTGACCATGCTTGACGGTGCTTAACTACGCTTAACTGTGCTTCCCCCACACCGTTGGTGAGCAGGTGTTGGGCTGTAGGGAAGCCTTGGGACATGGCTCAAGGGGTGGGAAAGCACGGCCTAAGGTACGGAATAGCTGACGCGGGGGCCCCTGGGCCTGCAACAAGCCTGGGGCCTTCTGGTTCTCAGGCTCCCAGACATCCAGGCGCCTCTGAGAGCTGCAGAAGAGCTGAGAATGGAGTGGGGGCCCATGGGCTGGATCTAGCCTGGGGTCAGGGGTTAAAGGCGGGGAGCTCCAGCTGGTCCCATAGGGAGAGTCCCTGGCTTGACTGCAGCTCTGGTGGGGGCTCATAGAGGCCTTCTACTGGAGATTAGACAGCAGCTCTGTAGGCAAAGGCCTTCTCTATGACTCCCCGTGGTGGATCCTGATGAAAGGAGGCAGTCCATGGTTTTAACACATTTATTGTCATGGCAGAAATTGGATGAGTGAAACCTTCTCAGGGTGGGCCTGAGGTTAAATACCTTTTGTAGAGAGGAATGTCTGGGAAGGAAAGCTTATTGGCTAAGTCTCCAAGCCCTTAGGTACCTCATTAAAATGGAGATCTGTCTTGAGCCTACATGACTCATGGTCACATCCTCAACATGTGGAGGGGCCTGTGTCTTACATTATTGATGGCCACAAATCTATGGAGAGCTTTGGCCTTGTGCCCTAGAACAGGCAAAATGCCTACTATCCCTTCAGGATCTCCAGAGTTTTGAGTCTTAGCTCAACTCGGAACAAAGTTACCTTTCACAGTCCCACACTAACAAATCTGTTTTATCTCAAAAGTGTGTTTAGCAAATTGATAAGTTGCTAACTTATCAATTGCAAACTGAAAACTGAAAACAGCAGCAAGACCCACTGCTGGCACTAATCAGTATAAAGGGCCTACTTCTTCTCCACAGTATCCTGATGCACATCATATGGCCAGGATTTCTAAAGTCGAGCAGTTCAGTTACAGCGTTCTGCCTTGTCCGGTATATTTGCTTCAGTCTCACCAGCTGACTAGCACTTCAAGCATCTTGACAACTTTTGTAAAGAAAATGTTCCCACAATCAGTATATATAAAATATTTTCAAGAAAGCATGCATTTTTGTGATGATAGAAATAAATGATATGCTATTTGTAGTGGTTTATATTTTGATTAATTAAGATATATTTGATCCTATATGTAGTAACTTAAAATTCATGGTCTGATTCTGTAGTTTCCTTATTCACATCTTGATTTGTTTCTTTCATAGAAAGACAAGCTAAACCATTATCCTTTATATTAAGAGTTTACTGTGGACAAAAATATTTATAATTCATTCATTTCTTACATTAACTTATGTTTGATTTGTTATTGTTAATTTCCAAGATGATGATTTTTTTTCAACAGGTGCAAGACACTTTTTAATTTTTTTTTTTTTTTTTTTTTTTTTTTTTGGTGTATTGAGGCAGGGTTTCTCTGTGTAGCCCTGGCTATCCTTGGACTCACTTTGTAGACCAGGCTGGCCTCGAACTCAGAAATCCACCTGCCTCTGCCTCTGCCTCTCAAGTGCTGGTATTAAAGGCGTGGCCATCACTTCCCTGCAGACTCTTTCTTTAGTTAGTGCCTGTGTGTGCAAGTATTGAGTTCCAGCTCAGCCTGGATTATTGAGTGAGACTCTGGCTCAAAACAAAACAAACAAAACAAAAAAATTTGTTTGCATTCTGTATTATTGTTTTTTGTCTTTTCCTATGTATTGTTTCCTTAGGTGAGGTTTTCTTATTTTTCAGGGAAGAAGAAGCCTTGGTTGAACAGTTTGTGTTTGAAGCCTTAGTGACGTATATGGAAAGTCTGGCCTTGACCCATGCAGATGAGAAATGCTTAGGTAGGTGCCATTGTACTGCTCTGTCTACAGACAGAGAATGTCGGCCTTGGAACCTTTCCACTCAGAATCCAGGCTCACATGATCCTTTCACGACATGGTGTTTTCTTTCTTTTCATATTCTGTTTAGCAGATCTGATAAATATGAAGGGACAATACATTGTTTTCTCACCCACAATGTCTCAAATCCAGTTTGTAAAAAGTTTTCTGCATCTTCATCCTCCAAGAATCTGCTCAGTACTCAGTAAACACGAAGCTTGAGTCTTTGTTGGTGAATCCTGGGTGATTATATCCTTAATTACACCCTTTTCTATAGTGGGTGTATGTTAAACTATAATATAGTTTATCCTACAGGGGAAAGAGACAAGCCAAGGAATTTACAACCCATAAGAAATGGCTTTGAGTTGATGTGCACTAGTTGAGGCCTGTACTGGGTTATGCTGCCCTGGAGGTTTCTTCTTAGCTAGTCTGTCGTGTGAGGCTATTGGTCATGTAGTTTCTATTTGGATGTGATACTCCTTTGGGGGTGTATGTATATAATATACATGTTGCAGTAGGCAGTTAACCTCTACTCAAATTGCCCTGGCGCAGTAGCAAGAGTTCCTACCTCAATGTTCTGGATTCCTGAATGAAAGACACACACACACACACACACACACACACACACCAACCACAGTCCTGTATTTAATATGCCTTAATCAGCTCAATGTTCTGGATTCCTGAATGAAAGACACATACACATACACACACACACACACACACACACACACACACACACACACACCAACCACAGTCCTGTATTTAATATGCCTTAATCAGCTCAATGTTCTGGATTCCTGAATGAAAGACACACACACACACACACACACACACACAAACACCACAGTCCTGTATTTAATAATGTCTTAATCAGCTCAATGTTTGGCCCACTCCTGAACTTCCATGTGGCTAACACCTCTCTTCTGATACTCCTGAGTTATTACTTACTAAAATCTATATTCCATCTTCGCTGCCCTTGACCCAGTGGGGTCTCTGGCTCATGATTGGTATGCATTCTTTTCTGCACCTCTCTTGTCTGGACCTTACTGCTTTCCCAGTATGTTGATTCTAAATCATGTCTCCTCTCTCTGCCCTTGCCCGTGAATCTTAAAGTCCCACCTTTGTCTCCCTGCCCAGCCAACTTGATTGACTAATTAGAACCAACTGAGGACAGGAACCCTCAGCATCTTACATATGGATTCTCCAGCAATTTTGGAAACCCAGTTTACATCATACAAGCATTAGATCAAATTCACAACATTATATGCATGTTATCATGCCTTCTTTCAGTCATGGTTTGGGTTTTATTTTGGATTTGAAATGTAAGTCATTTATTTTAATTTCATATTTTGAGATGAAAAAATACTTAATCTATAGTAAAATTACTTTGGTACTCACAAAATTAGGTCAATAGATTTATAATATTACTGTGTTCCTGACAATCTGATACATGTTTTCTGTGATCTTTTTTGTACTGGATAAAAATACAGGTACAGTTGAGCAGTGCTGTCATGCCATTGATCACCTAACACGCATCATTGAAAAGAAGCACGCTTCTTTAAACAAACCAAAGAAACGGCGTTTGCCACGGTATGTGATACTGTTCCTTTCTTTTTTCTTTAACCCAGCACAAAGCTAATTTTCATCTGATGAAGGTTGGAGGTGAATATGTAGAATATAAAGAATTATCTTTGTAAAGAAGAAATGCGTAGAAGTGTGGTATGAACAGTCAATTTTCTAACAGAATTTAAAACTTTTAAGTTTGAAAGTACATGATTTCAGGACGATTATATTCGATTATGGTTTGGATAGGTATCATATAGACAGTAAGTTTTGGACATTGTATTTTACCTGTTACAAGTTTGGTAAGTAATTATTTAATTAGAATATTTATGAACTGTTAACACAATAATTTTTGAAGTATAAAAACTGAGTGTCACATTCAATCTAAGATTGTAAAACACTGTGCAGTGTTCGTGCAGAGCTGTCTAGTCAGGAATTCAACTTAACAAGTCCCACTTAAGCTAGGGATCGATTTAGTTACTATTTAAACAGCCTGACCACTGGGAACTTGTTATGAGCATTTCCAGGAAGTCTTTAGGGAATGTCATACTCAATAAGATTTAGCCACCTGAAGGATCTAATGCATATTTAGATTTAAGATGATTTAAGATGTACTTTGAAGATTGAGCACCTTGTTTAAGCTCATGTAAGTGTCTAAGGGAAATGCAGAGGTGAACTCAGTCTGTCTAACTTCACAGTGCATTCTGTTCGCCATGACTCAGGACCTCAGGTGGCTCAGCCGTTGAGTGATGATGAATACAGATTAATTTGTTTGTCATTGTTTGTTTGTTTGTTTGCTTTTTTGGTTTTTTGAGACAGGGTTTCTCTGTGTAGCCCTGGCTGTCCTGGAATTTGCTCTGTAGACCAGACTGGCCTCAAACTTAGAAAGATCCACCTGGCTCTGCCTCCTGAGTGCTGAGATTAAAGGTGTGTGCCACCATTGCCTGCAGCCTATAAACCTCGAACTTGGGAGGTAGAGGTAAGAGGATCAAGAGTTTATGCCCAACCTCAGTAAAATGAGACTGTCAAGAAACAGCAAAAGCAAACTAATACAATTAAATCTAATTTCTAACATCCTTTTACAAAGTTGGTTCTTGATAATTTGCATTTATTAAAGTTAATTGGATGTCTAGTTAAAATGCCAGTTGTTGTACAGGCTTTGTCTATAAAATAAGTCTGAGCTTGGGTAGGATCAGAGAACTTAGATGTATATCTCACAAAGGCGAGCGTTTAAGGAGCACTGTTTACATACTGTAACTGTGGGTTTTTCTTTATTGTTGTTTAAAGGGATCATTGGAATGGAAACATGGAAATACATAATTTTATTGAGCATATTTAATTTTTTCCCATATTAAAAGGAAATAGGGCCTCTGGGGTCATGAACAGGAAAGCCAGACCTGCTTCTTGTCTGCTGTGCAGTGTCGAGCACAAGAGAGATGCCTTCCTCTCCTCCTACATCATCTATGACAGACGAGAGAGCTAGCCCAGTGATATCAGAGTGTCAGAACTTACAGCGTTGCTCACCTGCTGCAGCACTCTAGAGAGAGGATCTTGTACCTTTACCTGGGAAACAGGGTAGAACTTGCCCTAGTTATAGGGGTTCCTGATCTCAAGGGCATGAGAGCAGGAGAGTCAGCAGGTTGACCATTTCCAGATTCCTCCTGAGAGGTATCTCAGGCACAGACCTAGGACTTTGACTTGACCCCCGTCAACATCTATCCTACCAGTGAATTGCTGGAGTGCATGGAGAGCCCAGTCCTATAGATCCAAAACTATAACATCTCCATGTCACATGGCAACAACAGGACATTTGAGAGGAGTCCCAAAATGGATAGAATAACAGAAGGCAAAGGCCTCTTGTCAGACCAGTAAGTCATGGCAATGAATGTTTGCAAGCAAAGAAGTGGATAGAAAAAAAGGTAGACCGGGGACATAATGCTGCATCCACAGCAAGATTTTTAAAAAATCTTTGTTGGGGGCAGGTAGTGGGAGATGAGTGGGATTGGGGTGCATGATGTGAAATCACAGAATGCCAATAAAAGTTAAGAAGGAAGGGAGGGAGGGAGAGGGAGAGAAGGAGGGAGGGAGGGAGGGAGGAATGAAGGAAGGAAGAAATAACTAAAAAAATAAATAAGGACCTAAGCATTTGCCTAGCAATATAAGGTCCTGAGTTCTTTCCCCAGCAGTGCTGTTATATTGTCTTGTTTGCCCAGTATCTGGATTCTTAACATCCTACCAGCATTAATTGGCTTTGTCTTTGCCAGTTTGTAGATGGAGATGATTAAGAACATTATGATTCTGTATAAATAAATGTTACAAATAACATTTCCTATACATACATATATGTATGCATGTATACATATGCACATACACATGTACACACATGTACACACACATATATATATACACATAATACATATATACATATACCCACATATATATACATATATATATTTATACACACACACACACACACACACACACACACATAATGTTAGAACTGTATTGAAGCTGGGCATGGTGGCAACACCTAAATTCCCAGCACCAGAGAAGCAAAGGCAGGCAGATCTCTATGAGTTAACCTGTGATACCTTGATTACATCCAAATACTAATACGTTAAAAATGATTGTGCCTTTTACATATGTCAGTTTGGTGGACTTGAGTTTCAGGTTTACACTCTTGGCTACGTAGGCATTGACTATTGGATAGTATGTTGATGACAACATGCTCTTTTGTAGGGGATTCCCACCTCTGACGTCATTATGTTTATTGGATCTGGTCAAGTGGCTTTTGGCTCACTGTGGAAGGCCCCAGACAGAATGTCGACACAAGTCCATAGAACTCTTTTATAAATTTGTTCCTTTATTGCCAGGTATGTCCTCTCTTTCTTTCTTTTTTAATTGAAAGATCATTAAAGAGGGGAAGGGATTAGTACCTTTATGGCAGTGGATGTGCGGAATCAAAGAACAACTTTGAAGCCTTCACCTTTGGATGAATTTCACAGATCAAGTTCAGATTGGCAGGTTTGTGTGGCTGCACCCTTACCTGTTATATTGTCTTGTTTGCCCAGTATCTGGATTCTTAACATCCTACCAGCATTAATTGCCTTTGTCTTTGCCAGTTTGTAGATGGAGATGATTAAGAACATTATGATTCTGTATAAATAAAAGTTACAAATAACATTTCCTTCCTTCCTCTTTTCTTTCCTTTCTTCCTCCCCCTTGCTTCCTATCCTTTATCCTCCCTCTCTCATTTGTTTTATAACTTAGATTCCTCCTGCCTCATCTTTCAAATGCTTGTATGACATGTATGCACCACACTAGTATATAGAGACATTTTCTTAGTACCTTCCATTTAGATAACTCTAGCTTGTGACAAGTTGACATACAAGTATCTCTAGCACAGCACCTGATAAAGGTTCCCATATCTTACTCTATCAGTAGATTTGCCTTTAATAATTAATTTAATAATTGTTTTTTTTGTCTTTTCTTGACACTTGTTGTAGAGTTTAAAAACCATATTGTTTTTCTTCTCACAATTACAATTTTCTTTAGTTACTGAAAATAATGGATTATTCCTCCTTTTTATAAATATGTCCTCTTAATACATCAGGCTCACATTCTGTTTTGGTTTCTTGTCTAAGTGAAAGATAATATAACCCTTTCTGATTTCATAACATGCAAAATGAAATTTTTTTTAATTTATTGATATATTTATTTACATTTCAAATGATTTCCCCTTTTCTGGACCCCCACTCACCGAAAGTCCCATCATTTTAATTGAGAAAAAATACAATATTAAAAAAAAAAAACAGATTTTAAAGCAAGACTTTTGACTTACTTAATAAACAATACTTAACATGCATCTTGAGAAGCTGAGGCAGAGACATCATTTGTAGCCACGAGTTCAAGGCCAGTATCTTGAAACTTTAAGTCCTGTAATCTTTGTAATAACCGAGGAGGTGGGTGTGTGATTGTTCTGGAGACGTTTCGAGATGAGGGCGCTGAGATGTAGAGAGGCCAGGCCCCCAGAGACGTGAGCACCATAACCAACGTCAAAGCCCCAAATCGCCGTGCTGTTTTGTAACTTGAAAAGAAAATTGCAAGGGCCAGAGGATTAGTTTGTTGCTATTCCAGATGATGTTTTTATAATGTTTAGGAACTGAAAAAAGCGGCCTTAGTGGAAATAACTTCTTAGAAATAAAAACAATAAAAAAAAAAAGATGAGGAATAGTAAAAAGAACATTCTATATCATTTTCAATTTTAATTAAATTCATAGATTAAAGGTTTAATTTTTGAATGTTTACATATTATATATACACTAATGAATATGTTTTTATGTTTTAATTTTGTCTCTTAGGCAACAAATCTCCTTCTTTATGGTTGAAAGACCTTATAAAAATGGAAGGCATTTCTTTTTTCATAAACGCATTTGAAGGAGGGGCAAGCGGCAGTGATGAGCCAGCGGGCATTCTTTCTCAGCCTACCCTCTTCCACTTGCAAGGGCCAGTCACCCTTCGCGGAGTGCTGCAGTGGCTGGACCTCCTTCTTGCAGCACTGGAGTGCTACAACACATTTATCAAGGAGAAGACAGTGCAAGTGCAAGAGGTCTTGGGTAGGTAAAGCTAACTCTAAGATACCATCGCCGGATTCTGCTCCATTTATTCCATGTATACTGCACACTACATGTCATAATAACAAGCACTTGCAGACAGAGCCTTATCTACAGAGAGAGTACCAGGACAGCCACTGCTCATGGTAGGACCTATGTAGAAAATAAATTATAATAAAAATAATACTAACAAATTGATAGCAGATACACTAATACTTAGTGCTGTGTAGAAGATTTTCTACCACTGAAATATATCTCAGGCTCTTTTATTTATGTTCTTTTTTGTGTTAAACTTTTCCATGGCAAACTCTTACACAGGAAAGCATTTAATTGGGGCTAGGTTACAGTTTCATAGATTTAGTCCATTACCATCATGACAGGAAGCGTGGTAGCCTGCAGGCAGACATGGTATTAGAAAAGGAGCCGTGGAGCTGGAGAGATGGCTCAGTGGGTAAGAGCACTGTCTGCTCTTCCAGAGGTCCTGAGTTTCATTCCCAGTAACCACATGGTGGCTCACAACCATCTGTAATGGGCATCTTTTGCCACCTTCTGGTGTCACATATATAAAATAAATAAATCTTAAAAAAAAAAAAGAAAAAGAAAAGGAGCTGTGAGTTTTATGAGCTATGAGTTTTATATCTTGATCAGCCGGCAGCAAGAAGATTGGGTTGAGCTTCTGAGACTTCAATGCCTGTCCCCACAGTGACACACTTCCTCCAGTAAGGCCACACCTACTCTAAGGAGACCACACTTCAGATAGTGCCACTCCCTATGGAGTAGCATTCACACACGTGAATTTATGGAGGACGTTCCTTTTCAAACCACCATACCTCCCTTTCTGACTCTATTCACTAGAGACACTCCCCCTCCTACCACATAGCTCATCCTTTGTGTAAGTCCCCAGTACCTAGAAACATGATCTGTCTGGTATCCCCAGTGTCCACACCAGGAAATGACTCCAGAGCACTCCTTACTTAGCAGCCCACAGGCACGGCCCATGTCTAAGATCCAGAGAAGACAAACTAAGGAACTGGAAACTCACCCAATAAAGGCAGTCCTAGATTGTCAATTCCTAGAATCAATAGTCATCCCCAACCCAGAAGCCTAGACAGCAGTGCAAAAGTACAGTTATTAACCGAAGATAACATGCCTCCACTAGAACCCAATAACCCTATAGAGTAGGCTTGAGAGATGCAATATAGCTGAAGCAGACGTCTAGGATTTCAAAGTAGCTCTTAGGAGTATGTCCAAGGACCTCAAATAGGATGCTAATAAGTCCATTAATGAAGTCTAAAAACACAGTGGATTAAAATGATGAAAGTAGACGTCCTAGTTAGGCTTTCTGTTGCTGTAAAGAGACACTATGAGCAAGACAACTTTTATAAAGGGCATTTAATTGGGGCTGGCTTACTGGTTCTAAGGTTCAGTCCATCCATTATCCTGATGACAGGAAGTGTGGCAGTGTCCAGGCAGGCATGGCACTGAAGGAACTGAGAGATCTATATCTTGTTTCAAAGGCAGCACAAGCTTTTAAAAGCTGCACAACTCTCATAATAGCTACAGCAGGTGGGAGCACATGTTCAAACCTAAGCAAGAGGACTGCGGACATAGCCTGGGGCAGGGTGGCTACAGAAGTAAGTGACCTGGCCTTGTGTGGACATTTTTACTATGTCTGAGCTAAGAAGAAATGACTGCGGTTTTGTTCATCTTTTCTTGAATATTTTTTCTTTGAAATATTCTTTCATTTGTTGTTGTGTGTATATTGTCACTTGTATTTCAAAAAGGCACCGCCCATTAGTTTTAGTAGAGTTAGAAAGAAATGCATACTAATATTTTGCTGCTATTATTTCTAGGTACTGAAGTACAGTCTTCACTTTTGAGGTCAGTGGGTTTCTTTTTAGAAAGCATAGCAATGTGTGATGCCAGAGCAGTAGAACAACACTTTGGCACTGGGATGGCTGGCCCTCCCAGCCTCCAAGAGGAAGAAAAATACAATTACAGCAAATGTACAGTCTTAGTCCGGATTATGGAATTTACCACAACCCTGCTCATCACCTCTCCAGAAGATTGCAAGGTAAGGTCTCATTTCCTGCTCTGTTAATTGGAGATTGGTACTTTATAATGGAAAATGTTTTAAGTTTCCTTAAGATTGGAGGTTCTTATCCCATAATATTTACATTATGATTCAAAATTGCATTCATTAAGTAACAATCAAAAAACTTTATGGTTGGGGGTTGCCATAACATAAGGAACTATATTAAAGTTTGAGAACCAGTACCTTAGATCATTAGCCATAAGGGAGAAACATCAAAAATACATTGAGGATGTCATGGATTCCAGGCCTAATACTGTAATTTCACTAAGAACAGGATAACAAATTAGCCCAGCCCAGCCACTGTGGAAATCAATATTCTTCAAAAACTAAAAGAGGAACCACTGTCTATGACTCAGGGATACTATTCTGGTCATATACCTGAAGCAGTCAACATAAGCATAGAGATGCCTTCATGGTCATCTTTCATTTGTTTGTTTGCTTATTTATTTTTGAGACAAGTGGAAATTGTAACCATGGCTGGCTGGTACTTACTATGTAAACCAGGATGGTCTAGAATTCACAGATTCGTCTGCCTCTGCCTCCCTAGTGCTGTGATTAAAGGTTTGTGCCTGGCTATCCCCATAGTGTTTTTCACAGCACTAGTCATGATAATAAGTTAGGGAATCAACCTAGGTGCCATTAATGGATGAATGGATAATGAATGTGTGTGTTTATGTGCATAATGGTGTACTGTTCTCCAGCCGAAATGAACAATAAAATACAATTTACTGGAAAATAAATGAAAGTAGAGATCATACTAACTGGTCAACCAGACCTAGTCAAGTATCACATTTCCTGTCTTGTGTGTGACCAAGCCAGCTCAGTCAGTCAACAGGGTCTCAAGGGAGGGAGGGAGGGCTGAAAAAGAAAAGCAGACAAAATTGTAGCATGACTCCAGCCTATGGTGGGGCTGAAGCTGCTTTATTTCTCTCCAGCCTGCTTTTATATCATTCTAGGTATATCCAAAAACATGGTCAGTTCTTAGATCAAAGAAAAAGTAATAAAGTGAAGTAGTAAACAAGGAGATCACACGAAATAGTAATTAAGTAAAGTAGTAAACAAAAGGATCACACAAGGTCATAGTTAAGTAAAGCAGTAGACAAAAGGATCACACAGATAATGATTAAGGAAAGCAGTAAACAGAGCCCCATGGTCACGGTTTCTATACTCTTCTCTGAGCCTGCTTCCTTGTCTGAGCCCAGTGACAAAGGCCATATTCCTAGAAGCAGCACCAAAGCTCTCAATCTGTGTAGACAGAGAGGACACGAAAGTAGAGGGCAAGGCACTTTGAAAGAAGAAGAAGAGGTTAGGCGAGAAGAGAGAGGGGGCGTAATAGAGTAGTGGGGAGTTAAGCATCATCGAATGTATGAATGCATAAACAGTATTATCATAATGAAACCCATTACTTTGTATAATTGACATTTGTTGATAATTTTTTGGAATTGGCTTTGGTTCCTCTGAGACTTTCCATTACAGGAAATTATCCTTATTCACTGTAATTGATAAGTAAATGTCATATGTATTTATGGTGTACACCATGATATTTGATCCATGTATATATGTGTTTAAATCAAACCAATTAACATCTCTAGTCTTTCAAATATTACTCCACATGTGAGAATTCTTTAAGTGTAATCTTAGCAGTTTTCAAGTATGTATTGTTGTTAACTATAGTTACCACAATGTATAACCTATTTTTGAAAATAAATGTTAAACATTTCTAATCTGAAAGTCAAAAATCTGAAGATTTTGCATATCAAAATGTTTTAGGTTTTGGAGAATGTTGCTTTTTTACCTTTCCAGAGTATTGATACTTATATGATAGAGTCTATCTACATTTTCTAAAAAAAAGCAATTGAAATCTGAATCCTTTTGGTTTCAAGCATTTTTATACTCCTCAGTCCTTTTGAGAAAGTCTGCTAAACTCTGTTAGTATTGTGAATATTCCCAGCTGTGTGGACCTTATTTACCCTGTGAAAGGAGAGCTACTGTTTTGTTTTGTTTTGTTTTTAGAATTTTAAAATACATTTATTCACAGCTTCTCTTTTACTCATGTTATACAATCTGTAAATTGTACTGTAAGCACCTTGTTTCTTTTTTCTTTTTTATTAGATATTTGCTTTATTTATATTTCAGATGTTATACCCTTTCCCCATTTCCCCTCTGAAAACTTCTTATCCCATCCCCCTCCTCATGCTCACGCCAGCACCCCCCCACCCCCCACCCCCACCTCCCACCCCCACCTCCCCACCCCCACCTCCGTCCCCTTTCCTGACCTGGCTTTCCCCTACTCAGGGGCATATGAACCTTCACAGGACCAATGGCCTCTCCTCTCATTGATGTCTGACAAGGCCATCCTCTGCTACATATGTAGCTGGAGCCATAGCTCCCTCCATGTGTACTCTTTGTTTTGTGGTTTAGTCCCTTGGAGCTCTGGGGGTACTGGTTGGTGCATGTTGTTGTTCCTCCTATGGGGTGGCAAACCTCTTCAGCTACTTGGGTTCTTTCTCTATCTCCTCCATTGGGGACCCTGTGCTCAGTCCATTGGTTGGCTGTGAGATTTTTTTTTTTTTTTTTTTTTTTTTTTTTTTGGTTTTTTGAGACAGGGTTTCTCTGTGTAGCCCTTGGCTGTCCTGGAACTCACTCTGTAGACCAGGCTGACCTCGAACTCAGAAATCCACCTACCTCTGCCTCCCAAGTGCTGGGATCAAAGGCGTGTACCACCACCACCCAGCTGATCCACCTTCTAAGAAGGATCAAAGTATCCATACTTTGTTCTTCCTTCTTCTTTAACTTTATGTGGACTGTGAATTGTATCTTGGGTATTCAGAGCTTTTGGACTGATATCCACTTATCAGGGAGTGCATACCATGTGTGTTCTTTTGTGACTGAGTTACCTCACTCAGGATGATATTTTCTAGTTCCATCCGTTTGCCTAAGAATTTCATGAATTCATTGTTTTTAATAGCTGAGTAGTAGTACTCCATTGTGTAAATATACCACATTTTCTGTATCATACCACATATCCTCAACAGAGGAATGGACATTTTATTTGTATATATTTCAAAAGTTATCCCCTTTTCCTGGTTTCCCCTTGACAAAGCCCCTATCTCATCCCCCATTACCTTGTTTCTATGAGGGTGTCCCCCACCCATCTACCACGCCTACCTCAATGCCGGAGCATTGCTCTACACTGGGGCATCAAGCCTTCACAAGACCAAGGGCCTCCCCTCCTATTGATGCCAGATAAGGTACCTTCAGCTCCTTCAGTCTTTCCCTAACTCCCCCATTGGAGTCCCTGTGCTCAGTCTGAGTTGGCTTCGAGCCTCCTCATCTGTATTGGTCAGGTTCTGACAGAGCCTCTCAGGAGACAGCTGTATCAAGCTCCTGTCAGCAGGTACTTCTTGGCATCAGCAGTAGTGTCTGGGTTTGGTGTCTGTATGTAGGATGGATCCTCAGGTGGGGTAGTCTTTGGATGACCTTCCCTTCACTTTCTGCTCCAATTTTTTGTCCCTGGATTTCCTTTAGACATTAGCAATTCTGGGTTAAAATTTTGGAGATGGGTGGGTGGCCCTATCCCTCAACCGGGGGTCCATGCCTAGCTCTGGATATAGTCTCAAAAGATTCTCCTTCCATTTTGTGGGTAAGGTCATCGATGTGGGGTCCTGGGAGGCTCATGATTTCCTGGCATCTGGGACTTTATGGTTGCTACTTCAAGTTTCCCATCCTCCATTGCAACACACTTCTGTTCAGTTTCCTGACATCTCCTCCATCTCCTCCCATACCTGATTCTGCCCCTCTTTTCCCCTCCCCCTCCTCCGTTCCTCCCAAGTCTCTCACACCTTCTACTTCCCTTGATATTGTTCCCCCTTCTAAGTATGACTGAAATATCCATTCTTTGGTCTTCCTTCTTCTTGAGCTTCATGTGGTCTGTGAGTTGTGTCATGGGCACTCCATGCTCTTTGACTAATATCCATTTATCAGTGAGTACATACCATGTGTGTTCTTTTGTGACTGAGTTACCTCACTCAGGATGATATTTTCTAGTTCCATCCATTTGCCTAAGAATTTCACGAATTCATTGTTTTTAATAACTTAGTACCACATTTTCTGTATCCATTCCTGTGTTGAAGGACATGTGGGTTCTTTCCAGCTTCTGGCTATTATAAATAAGGCTACTATGAACATAGTGGAGCATGTGCCCTTATTACATGTTGGAACATCTTCTGGATATATGCCCAGGACTGGTATAGCTGGGTTCTCAGGTAGTTCTATGTACAGTTTTCTGAGAAAACGCCAAACTGATTTCCAGAGTGGTTTTAGCAGCTTCCAAATCCCACCAGCAAGCTCCACATCCTCTCTAGCATTTGCTGTCCCCTGAGTTTTTGATCTTGGCCATTCTGACTGGTGTAAGGTGGAATCTCAGGGTTGTTTTGATTTGCATTTCCCTGGAGATTAAGGATGTTGAAGATTTCTTTTGGTGTTTCTCAGCCATCCAGTATTCCTCAGTTGAAAATTCTTTGTTTAGCTCTATACCCCATTTTTAATAGGGTTATTTGGTTCTCTGGAGTCTAAACTCTTGAGTTCTTTGTTATTTTTCATTTGCTATTTGTTATTGGATATTAGCCCGCTATCAGATGTAAAGATATTTTTTCCAATTTGTTGGTTGCCACTTTGTCCAATTAACAGTGTTCTTTGCGTTACGAAGCTTTGCAATTTCATGAGGTCCCATTTGTCAGTTCTTGATCTTAGAGCATAAGCTATTGGTGTTCTGTTCAGGAAATTTTCACCTGTCCCCATGTGCTCAAGATTCTTCCTCACTTTCTTTTCTGTTAATTTCATTGTATCTGGTTTTACATGGAGGTCCTTGATCCACTTGGACTTGAGTTTGTTTACAAGGATGTATGGATTTGCATTGTTCTGCATGCTATCTGCCAGTTGAATCAGCATCATTTGTTGAAAATGCTATCTTTTTCCACAGGATGGCTTTGTCAAAGATCAAGTGACCATAGGTGCGGGTTCATTTCTGGGTCTTCAGTTCTATTCCATTGATCTACCTGCCTGTCACTGTACCAATACTATGTAGTTTTTAATCAGTATTACTCTGTAGTACTGTTTGTGCTCCAGGATGCTGATTTCCCCTAAGAAGTTCTTTTATTGTTGAGAATAGTTTTTGCTATCCTGTGGTTTTTTGTTATTCCAGATAAATTTGAGAATTACTCTTTCTAACTCTATGAAGAATTGTATTGGAATTTTGATGGGGATTGCATTGAATCTATAGATTGCTTTAGGCAGGATGGCCATTTTTATTATATTAATCCTGCCAATCCATGAGCATGGTAGATCTTGATTTCTTTTCTCAGAGACTTGAAGTTCTTATCACATAGATCTTTCACTTGTTTGGTTAGAGTCACACCAAGGTATTTTATATTATTTGTGACTTGTGAAAGGTGTCTTTTTCCTAATTTCGTTCTCAGCCTGTTTATCCTTTGAGTAGAGGAAGGCTACTGATTTGTTTGAGTTAATTTTATAACTTTGCTGAAGTTGTTTATCAGGTTTAGGAGTTCTCTGGTGGAGTTTTGGGGGTCATTTAAGTATAGTATCATATCATCTGTAAATAGTGATAGTTTGACTTCTTCCTTTCCAATTTATCCCTTTGACCTCCTTTTGTTGTCTAATTGCTCTAGCTGGATCTTCAAATACTGTATTGAATAGATAGGGAGAGAGAGAGGGAAGCCTTGCTTTCAGTGGGATTGCATCAAGTTTCTCTCCATTTGGTTTGATGTTGGCTACCAATTTGCTGTATATTGCTTTTACTAAGTTTAGGTATGGGCCTTGAGTTCCTGTTCTTTCTAAGACTTTTAGCATGAAAGGATGCTGAATTTTATCAAATGCCTTTTCAGCATCTAGTGAGATGACCATGTACTTTTATTCTTTGAGTTTATTTATGTAGTGGAATTCATTGTTGGATTTCCGTATATTGAACCATCCCTGCATCCCTGGGATGAAGACTACTTGATCATGGTGGATGATTGTTTTGATATGTTCTTGGATTCAGTTGGCAAGAATTTTATTGAGTATTTTTGCATCAATAGTCATAAGGGAAATTGTTCTGAAGTTCTTTTTCTTTGTTGGATCTTTGTGTGGTTTTGGTACCAGTGTAATTTTGGCCTCATAGAACGATTTGGGCAGTGTTCTTCCTGTCTGTATTTTGTGGAATACTTTGAAGAGTGGTGGTATTAGGTCTTCTTTGAAGGTCTGAGTTCTGCACTAAAACAATTTGGTCCTAGGAATTTTTTTTTTTTTTTTTTTTATGGGTTGGTAGACTTTTAATGGCTGCTTCTATTTCTTTAAGGGTTATCAGTCTATTTAGATGGTTTATCTGATCCTGATTTAGCTTTGGTATGTGGTAATGTCTAGGAAATTGTCCATTTCACCCGTATTTTCTAGTTGTGTTGAGTATAGGCTTTTGTAGTGGGATTGATGGTTTTTTGAATTTCCTCAGTTTCTGTTATATTTCCCTTTTCATTCCTGATTTTGTTAATTTGGATACTGTCTCTGTGTCCTCTGGTTAGTGTGGCTAAGGTTTTATCTGTCTTGATTTTCTCAATGAACCAGCTCCTGGTTTGGTTGATTCTTCATGTAGTTCTTTTTGTTTCTACTTGGTTCATATCAGCCCTGAGTTTGATTATTTCCTCCTGTCTACTCCTCTTCTGTGTATTTGTTTCTTTTTGTCCTAGAGCTTTCATTCATCATGTGTGCTCTTAAACCGCTAATGTGTGCTCTCTCCAGTGGGGTTTGGTTTTTTCTTTTTTCTTTTTCTTTTTTTTTTTTTTTTTTTTGAGCTATTAGTTTTCCTCTTAGCACTGCTTTCATTGCGTGTCATAAGTTTGGGTATGTTGTACCTTCATTAAATTTTAAGAAGTTTTTAATTTACTTCTTTATTTCTTCCTTGACCAAGTTATCATTGAGTAGAGCATTGTTCAGCTTCTATGTGTGTGTGGGCTTTCTGTTGTTCTTGTTGCTATTGAAGACCAGCCTTAATCCATAGTGATCTGATAGGAGGCATGGGATTTTTTTCAGTTTTCTTATATCTGTTGAGGTGTGATTTGTGACCAATTATATAGGCAATTTTAGAGAAAGTACTATGAGGTGCTGAGAAGAAGGTATATTCTTTTGATTTAGAATGAAATGTTCTATAGATATCTTTTAAATCCATTTGGTCCATAACTTCTGTTAGTTTCACGGTGCCTCTGTTTATTTTATGTTTCCCTGATCTGTCTGTTGATGAGAGTGGGGTGGTGAAGTCCTCCACAATTATTGTGTAAGGAGCAATGTGTGCTTTGAGCTTTAGTAAAGTTTTTTTTTAATGAATGTGGGTGCCCTTGCATTTGAAGCATAGATGTTCAGAATTGAGAGTTCTTCTTAGTAGATATTTCCTTCGATGAGTATAAAGTGTCCTTCCTTATCTTTTTTGATGACTGTTGGTTGAAAGTCAATTTTATTCTATATTAGAATGGCTACTCCAGCTTGTTTCTTGGGACCATTTGCTTGAAAAATTGTTTTCCAGCCCTTTACTCTGAGGTATTGGTTGTTGTTGACACTGAGATATGTAGCAAACTACTGGGTCTTCTTTTCATTTCCGGTCTGTTGGTCTATGTCTTCTTATTGGGGAATTGAGTCCATTGATGTTAAGAGATATTAAGGAAAAGTGATTGTAACTTCCTGTTATTTTGTTGTTAGAGGTGGAATTATGTTTGTATAGAACAGTGATTGTTGCTTCATGGGTTTTTGATGTTATCTTTATGTTTGTGTGATTATCTTCTAGGTTTCTTGAAAGAAGATTACTTTCTTGCTTTTTATGGGGTGTAGTTTTCCTCCTTGCATTGGGGTTTTCCATCTATTATCCTTTGTAGGGCTGGATGTGTGGAAAGATAATGAATGTGTAAATTTGGTTTTGTCATGGAATATCTTGGTCTCTCCATCTATGGTAATGCAGAGTTTTTCTGGGTATAGAAGTCTGGACTGGCATTTGTGTTTTCTTAGGGTGTATATGAGATCTGCCCAGGATCTTTTAACTTTCATCGTCTCTGATGAGAAGTCTGCTGTAATTCTGATAGGTCTGCTTTGTTACTTGACCTTTCCCTTCCTGCTTTTAATATTCTTTGTTTTTTGCATTTGGTGTTTTTATTATTATTTGATGGGAGGATTTCTTTTCTGGTCTAGTCTATTTGGAATTTTGTAGGCTTCTTGTATGTTTATGGGCATCTCTTTCTTTAAGTTAGGTAAGTTTTCTTCTATTTTGTTGAAGATATTTACTCGCCCTTTAGGTTGGGAATCTTCATTCTCTTCTATGCTTATTATCTTTAGGTTTGGTCTTCTCATTGTGTCCTGCATTTCCTGGATGTTTTGGGTTAGGAGCTTTTTAAATTTTGCATTTTCTTTAACCGTTGTTAATGTTGTTAAAAAATGGTGTGTATATATATATATATATATATATATATATATTATTTATTTATTTATTTATTTATTTATTTATTTATTTTGGTATCTTCTGCACCTGAGATTCTTGTCTCTTACATCTCTTGTTTTCTGTTTCTGTTGGTGATACTTGCATCTATGACTCCTGATCTCTCTCCTAGGTTTTCTGTCTCCAGGGTTGTCTCCCTTTATGATTCGTTTATTGTTTCTATTTTTATTTTTAAATCCTGAATGTTTTTGTTCAAATCCTTCACCTGTTTTATTGTGTTTTCCTCTAATTCTTTAAGAGATTTTTGTGTTTCCTTTTTAAGGGCTTCTAACTTTTTACCTATGTTCTGTATTTCTTTAAGAGAGTTATTTATACCCTTCTTAGAGTCCTCTATCATCATCATAAGATGTGAATTTAAATTAGAGTCATGCTTTTCTGATGTTTTGTGATATCCAGGGCTCACTGTGTGGGAGAACTGGGTTCTGATGGTGACAAGTAGCCTTGGTTTGTTGCTTATGTTCTTCACTTGCCTCTTGCCCTCTGGTTATCTGGGGTGTTAGCTTGCCTTGCTGTCTCTGACTGTGGCTTGTCCCTCATGCAAGCCTCTGTGTCAGTACTCCTTGGAGACCAGTTCTCTCTGGGAGGAATTTGGGTATGTAGTGCTGTGGCACAGGGTCAGCTCTGGGGTGCAGAAGAAACGTGAAGGATCCTGTCCCCAGCTGTTCCTTGCTTCCTGTGTTCTGATGGATCTGGGCAGGTCCCTCTTGGGCCAGGTATTTGAGCAGAAGTGGTGGTCTCTCCTGTGCTCTCCAGTGTTTCAGCACTGTTGGGAGACCAGTTCTCTCCCAGCATGATTTCAGTATGGAGAGCTGTGGTACAGAGTAAGCTTTGGAGCGCAGACAGAAACTGGGCTGAGATCTCCTGTTACTTAACGAAATACTTACATTAGGTGTATCTTTTCTATTTTTACAGCTCCTGGAGAAGGACTTGTGTAACACAAATCTTATGAACGTCTTAGTAAAAATGCTCTGTGAGCCCATGAGCATAGGTTTCAATATTGGTGACACCCAGGTTATGAACCATCTTCCCAGCATTTGTGTGAACGTGCTGAAAGCACTTAGGAATTCCCCATACAGAGACATGCTGGAGACTCACCTGAAGGAGACAGCGACTGTACAGAGGTGCGCATTTGCCACACTCACCTTTACTGAGATTTAAGGTTCTCACACATTCCGTGTTTCTGGCATCTGTATACACAGCAGGTCCTCAAGAACTTGAGTGTGCATGTGTGTGTGCGTGCATTTGAAAGTCATGAGCTTTACTAATTCCTTCCCTGTATGTAAAGTGGGAGAGAACCGTAGATGTGCTTAGCTCTACACTTGTTTTCCATGACTGATTTGTCCTGTGAACCTTTGTCTGGTGTCACCTTTGTTTTTGTGTGACAGGTGATTATTGAATCTATAACAGCACAAACAATTCTTTGGGGTATTCTTAAGTGGTTTTGTTTTCTTCATGGCCAGTGTTGAAGAGCTGTGTGCCATTAACTTGTGTAGCTCCGAGACTCGCCGAGAAAGGACCAAGTTGCTGTCTGTCTTATCAGCCTGTAAACAGCTTCACAAAGCTGGTTTCTCTCATGTTATATCACCATCTCAGGTAACCATGATCAGTTTGTTTGTACATATCTTTTATCTTTATTCTGGTAATTTAATTATGGTAGTACACAATGGTATTTATATTATTTGTTTAATGTGCTTTATATATAGAAGTATAGAATGTGCTGAAGTAGAAATTACAGAACTTTATCATGTAGAAGTTGTCTTGGTTGTGAATACCAAAGTAAAGATAGATTGAGAGAGAAGTAAAGGCTGGTTGACGTTTTATTAACCTGTAGGCGCTAATGACTGTAGTGCCTGTATCTCAGAAAGACTCACATGGAATCTGTAGTTTAAGAAAACAAAGCTGAGAGGCTGGGGAGATGGCTCAGCAGTTAAGAGCACTGACCGCTCTTCCAGAGGTCCTGAGTTCAAATCCCACAACCATATGGTAGCTCATAACCATCTCTAATGAAATCTGATGCCCTCTTCTGGTGTGTCTGAAGTCAGCTGCAGTGTTATATATAATAAATAAATCTTTCAAAAAAAGAAAACAAAGCTGAGTTAGACTGCCCTAAACATTGGAAAATACTCTTCAGTGTTAGTTAATGCAGACCTTTTAACTAAAGGAGAATGTTTCGGTTTGTGTTAAACACCTCTCTCACCAGGCCCTTCATTCAGTTTTCCTTTAGTCTACAGCACTGAACCATTCCATTGGCATGAGATTGCTGTCCTTGGTTTATAAAGGCATTGCGCCTGCAGAGGAAAGGCAGTGCCTGCAGTGTTTGGACCCCGGCTGTAAGAGCCTGGCCGATGGACTCCTGGAATTAGCCTTTGATTTTGGAGGGCTGGTAAGGAGAAAGCTGCATCCCACTCTTCCTATGGAGTGACATCTCTAAAAACTGTGAATTCAGTTAGTAAGGTCTTTGGACATGGATTGTAGTTGACTTGCTAACTTTCTCTTTAAAGCTGTCTTCTTTAGTACTTTTTTAAAAAGTAAAAAGCATAAAATTCTAAAATTGAAGTTTCTGTCCAGCTTTGTTTCCCAAAGGACTTTAAGCAAGAGCACGTGTCACTAACCTGTGTGGCCATGCTTCTACCCTCTTCTTGTTGGTCCTTGGAATGGAGGGTTAAAGGAACCCTGGATGGTAATCAGGTGCCAGCGAGCCGTAGCCACCAGAGTCCTCATGGCTCTCTGAAGTGAGCAGGGCTGGCCTCAGATCCTCCGTTGTGGTTGAGATCCACAACCATGTCTATGTGTGTGTTCCATGCCATCCTCCCTTGTTTGCTCTTTCTTTGCAGGACCTCTTCTTTGTCTCATTGATGGTCTCACTTGATCATGCTAGACTATTCTCTGAAAACAACAATGTTGTTCTGGAAAATTCGAAGCAGTATCAGTTTAGGAGGTGTATCTTATGAAGTGAAACCTAGAAAATAGAAGTTAAATTAAATATATATAATTTAAACTTAATTCCTGACCTGAAATGTCAGCTACCCTTCAGATGGTTCTGTGTAGACTTAACTGTGGACTCCTCAGGGCCTTTCTGGGAATAGGTTCTCTGCTAAGGTTTTCTCTCTTCCTTAGTGTGAGCATCTTGTGAGTTTGCTCCTGAATTCGGCAATGTTGTCTACACAGTATCTGGGCAGTTCGCAGAGAAACATTAGCTTCTCCCATGGGGAGTATTTCTACAGCTTGTTCTCAGAAGTGATCAACAGTGAGCTGTTAAAAAATCTTGATATTGCTGTATCAAAGCTCATGGAGTCCTCTTCAGATAATCCCAAAATGGTAAGGAACCTTTACATATTTCCTGTCTAATGCTCACAAAGATTTTTTTATGTTTCTGATGGTTTTTCTTAAAACCAATTTCTTTTCTGGAAGGTTGAAAGGTCTTGCCAGTGTATGAAAATAAAATCCATAGAAACAAAACACAGTCTTTCTAAAACTAGTTAATAGATAATAAGACATTGGTTATTTCCCCATTCACTCATGCCCCTTAAATCTCTCAGCTGAACAAAAAAGATAGTATTGTAGGATACTTATTTTCACCAGAATGTCATGTGAGAGCATCCACGCCTGTCCTGTGCCCAGCAGTGTTTATTCCATCATTTTCAGGCTGGTCTTCCACACTGCTGGCCTGTCGTCACAGTGCTCACAGCCTTAGGGTCATGCTTTGTCTTCCTGCATGTTCCTGCCAGCCGCAGCCCTCTGTGCCGCATCATAGTAACTCTTTAGACTGTGATATTTAATGTGCTTGGTTTTTGTTTCCTTAACTGAGGGGATTTTGTGGGTTGTTTTGGTTTTGTTTACATGATTTTTCATTGTCTCCTGACTCTTTACTTTTGCCTCCTAAGTGCTGGAAATGTTGCCAAACCTGTCCTATCTTATGGGATTTTTAAATGTTACCTGCAAGTAACATTTACAAATGCCTGTAGATCGTCAAAGACTGAGCTGCTAGTGTTTTAAAAGAGAGTCACAATCTTCTACTAAGCTGACCTTTTACACTTAGCATTCTTGTCCATTTTCGAGAAGTACTCCATGCTGTATGATGCTAGGTAGCAGCCTGTGAGAAATAAACTTGGAGACACATAAAGCTATTATTTTAAGTTTAAGTGTTCAGACTTTTGGTAAAAATTTTATACACACACACACACACACTTTACTATCTGTTTCTTTTCCACAACTCTCTGAAATGACAGAATGAGATTAAAAATGAAGAAACCAAATCAGTTTTAAAATGGGTGCAGAGAAAGAATAACCAGAATGACAAAAATTGCAAAGCAGGACCTGTCTGCCACTTCAAACCCTTAGCCTGTCCAAAGCAGAAGAGGTCGGCAAGAGTGTCAGAGAGGTTGAGGGGAAGCAGGAGAGACAGAGAATGAATGATGGAATGAGAATTGCTGCTGAACAAGATCAGAGGATTCTCCAGTTCCACCCACTTGCCTAAGAGTGTCATGAATTCATTATTAATAGCTGAGTAGTACTCCATTGTGTAAATATACCACATTTTCTGTATCCATTCCTCCGCTGAGGGACATCTGGGTTCTTTCCAGCTTCTGGCTATTATAAGTAGGGATGCTATGAACATATTGCATGCTGGAGAATCCTCTAGGTATATGCCCAGGAGTGGTATAACAGGGTCTTCTGGTAGTATTATGCCCAGTTTTCTGAGGAACCCCCAAACTGGAGCTGGAACTGGATGGAACTGGAAAAATATCATCTTAAGTGAGGTAACCCAATTACAAGAGAATACACATGGTATGCACTCACTGATAAGTGGATATTAGCCCAGAATCTTGGAATACCTAAGACACAATTCACATATCAAGTGAAGTTCAAGAAGGAAGAACAAAGTATGGATACTCTGGTCCTTCTTAGAAGGGGGAACAAAATACCCACTGAAGGAGATACAGAGACAAAGTGTGGAGTAGATTCTGAGGGAAAGACCATGCAGAGACTGCCCCACCTAGGGATCCGTCCTGTATACAGCTACAAAACCCAGACACTATCGTGGATGCCCACAAGTGCTTGTTGAGTGGAGCTGGATATAGCTGTCACCTGGGAGGCCCTGCTAGTGCATGACAAATATAGAGGGGGACACTCTCAGTTAGCCATTGAACTGAGCACTGGGTCCCCAATGGAGGAGCTCGAGAAAGGATTAGTGGAGTTGAAGGAGCAACCCCATAGGATGAGCAGTATCAACCAACCAGGCTGCCCAGAGCTCCCAGGGATTAAACCACAACTGAAGGGGTTTGCAGCACCATAGGAGGAACAACAATATGAGCCACCCAGTACTCCCAGAGCTCCCAGGGACAAAACCATCAACCACATACTACACATGCTGGGACCCATGGCTCTAGATGCATAGGCAGCAGAAGATGGACTTGTTGGACATCAAAGGGAGGCGAGGCCCATGGTCCTGGGAAAGCTCTATGCAGCAGTGTAGGGGATACCAGGACAGGGGAGTGGGAGAGGGCTGATTGGGGAACAGGGGGAGGGGAGATAGATCATGAGACTTTCTGTGTGGGGGGATGAACTAGGAAAGGGGACAACATTTGAAATGTAAATAAAGAGTATATCTAATTAAAAAAAAGTTAAAAAAAATCAGAGAATGTGAAAGAGTCCTTTGGAATTAAGCATAGATACCTGAAATGAAAAATACAGAACCCTGTGGGAGAGGGGTTGGAAAACTGTATGAGCCACAGGAGTCAGGGATACCAGGGGAACATGGGACACCGAAGCAGAATCACAAAGCGGGGCGCACAGGGGCTCCAGACTCAGCCAACAGTCAGGGATCCTGCATGGGTCTGAGCTAGGTCTTCTGCATATATGTTATGGTTGTGTTGCTTGGTGTTTTGTGGGACTCCTAACAGTGGGAGTGGGGGTGCCTCTGACTCTTTCGACTGCTTTTGAAATTCCTTTCCTCCTACTGGGTTGCTCACCCAGCCTTCCGAGGAGGGTATGTGCCTAGTCTTATTAGAACTTGTTATGCCTTGTTCGTTTGATATCCCTGGGAGGTCTGTTCTTTTCTGAAGGAACACCGAGGAGAAGTGAATGAGAGGGAAAGTACAAGAAGGGGCCTGGGAGGATTAGAGGGAGGAAGCTGCAGTTGGGACTGTGTTGTGTGTGAGAAGAATTAAAAAAAAATAAAAGAAAAGAATAGATGGAGAAAATGAGGAACTCACAGAGAATAGGATGAAAATACGAACAAAAGCAAAACAAAAGTGATATGTGCGATGATACACACCATTAATTCCAGCCCTCTGGCAACAAAGGCAGGCATATTGACTTGAGTTCAAGATCATCCTCTATATAGCAAGTTCCAGGACAGCCAGGGCTACATAGAGAAACCCTGTCTGAAAATAATCAAAAGAAAGAGAAAAATGATGAAGGACCCTGGAGCTGAGTGGACAGTGGAAAGTGTCTCCAAACTGTGGGAGTGTGGCATTCTCAGTGTAAAAGACTTGGAGTGGCTGGCCCTAGGTTTGGGAATAATTCCACATGAAGAATAATTTTTAAAGGCTCACCATGAGAAAAGGCCCTGAATATTCTCAAGGACATGAGCTAGTTATGTGGAACAGGATCAAGAGCTGAATGACATCCATGGAATTGTGGATACTGCAAGACCAAAATACTAGAGTTCTAAATGTAGCAGATCCTCAGGTTTGAGTGGCAGTAGAATACACTTGTTTAAAGCAGCCACATCCTGAAGGGACATGCTCTGTTCTCCTGCTCAGAGACACGCCCGGTAGACATTAAGAAAGCAGTGAGCTGAGACAGGAAAGGCTGTGTTCAGCTCTGTGCAGAGAAGAGGATGGAGTATTTAGCCTTGGCCCTGGCACAGTACAGTCAAAGCTGTGTCTTTTGAATCAGATAATTTACGCATCAGCAAAATTGAACAACATAATTTACTTTATCTGGGAGACTTTGATAAGAAATTAAGAATGGGCCCATTGAGAGAATAAAATGTTTAAGAAGGGAAATTACGGATGCCAAGTGCTTGCTGACAGGATCCTGATATAGTTGTCTCCTGAGGGGCCCTGCCAGAGCCCGATAAATACAATGGCAGTTGCTCGCAGCTAACCATTGGACTGCGTAGCTCGCAGCTAACTCATTGGGTCCCCAATAGAGGAGTTAGAGAAAGGATTGGAGGAGCTGACGGGGTTTGCAACCCCATAGGATGAACAATATCAACCAACCAGGCCCCCCAGCGCTTCCAGGAACTAAACCACAACCAAAGAGGAACCCATGGCTCCAGCCGCAAATGTAGCAGAGGATGGCCTTGTCAGGCATCAATGGGAGGAGAGGCTCTTGGTCCTGTGCAGGCTCGGTGCCCCTGTGTAGGGGATGCCAGGGCAGGGATGTGAGAGAGGGCGGGTGGGTGGGGGAGCACACTCAGAAGCAGGGAGAGGGTGGATGGGATAGCGGGGTTCTGGAGGGGAAACCGGGAAAGGGGATAACATTTGAAATGCAAATAAATAAAATCCAATAAAAAATAAATAAAATAAAAAAGAAGGAAAATTTGTGGATGAGGTTACTGCATGAAGCATCTCTGAAAATGCTCAGAGTTGTCAGAAAAGTGGGGTACTGTGTGATGACCTAACCAGCTAATTACGTCATTGTGTTGTTGATAGAACGAGCAGAAATGCATGGAGTGGTAGTCGTGTCCGCCTGAGAGCAATTGCCTACTCTCCTAAGTAGAAGTGCATGAAGAATGGTCCCTATCCCCACCCCCATGGCAGAATAGGCACAGGGTATCAGCAGGATCACACTCTGCTTTCTGTGGGAAAATGTATATTCACATGCTCTGGGGTAAACACCTGTTACAGAATTATCACCTTCATTTTATAGAATAACTTGTGACATGAATGTGTATTTTTTTTTTATTTCTATCAATATTAAGAATTTTTCTTCAATCTACAAAATCTTTTCAGGTGAGTACTGTTTTAAATGGTATGTTAGATACAAGCTTCAGGGATCGAGCTGTTCAGAAGCACCAAGGACTGAAGCTTGCAACCGCAATTCTGCAAAACTGGAGAAAGTGTGATTCATGGTGGGCCCCAGATTCTACTCCAGAGAACAAAACAATGGTGCTGTCTTTACTGGCAAAAATGTTGCAGGTATTTTGAAATTCATTTAAAACTCATTTCTATTTAGTTATTTGGTTTGTTTATTCTTTTGGAAACAGTCTCACCTGTGTAGTCCTAGCCAGTATAGTCCTAGTCTCACCTGTGTAGTCCTAACCTTTCCATTTTTCTACCTCTGCCTCCTGAGTACTGAGACTACAGAAGTTTACCACCATGAATGGCATGTTCATTATTTTGAAGTCTAACTTATGTTTAAACACTACAGTGAAAGTCCATTCAAAACGAATTTGTTTGATAAAGTAAATATGTTTCGGTGAGGTACCTGCCAATTACTTTTTACGTCTTCCTTGTCTTTATGGCACTGTTTATTATCTTTACCAGTTTATAAGTTTTATTGTTATCATTTCTCTTCAGGCTTTGTCTTAGCAGAAAATAATAAAATATTTTAAAGTGACATTGTTGAAATGTTTTTTGAGGTTCAAGAACAAATAATATGAGTTCTGAAATTTTAACATTCAAAAATATGTTGAAGATTTTTGAGGCATAATACAGAAATTTGTCATGTTTTTATCTCTCTTTAGATTGATTCAACTTTATCTTTTGATAAAAATCACAGCTCATTTTCTGAAATCTTCACAACATATGCTAGTCTACTTGCTGATACAAAGTTGGGTCTACACTTAAAGGTAGATGAATTTAACACATTGGGCTTTTGAAATTATGTTCTTTTTATTTTCACATCTTTACATTTTGTACATTTGTTATATTGGGCTTTTTGCGGGGAGGAGTGTGGATAACGTAAGACTTGTAATAGTAATGGGGGACAAGAAAATAGTTTTATTGTTACTACGTTCAAGGTCCTGTAACAGTCCTGTAACATGCTCTTCATGAAAGAATGCTGTTTTTCTGTAATTGGATAATTCGTTGGTGTGTTCTGTATGACTCATGAAGTTTTTCTTCTACAAATGTGAAAGTTTTGGACTTTGCCTGTTATTCAAAGGAGGTAGCAATGAATACCTAGCTCCTCTTAAACTCAATATGACCTTGTGAAGGGATTTTGCTAACAAATACTTATAAACTATCCTGTAGAAGCCATTCTCTCTATATAGAATTTAAATATAATTTCTGTTTTTACAAATGGTCTTTATAACATATTATTTAAAACGCTCACCCATTCATGCAATGTATTGTGATGGCACCCACTCGTCACTGCCTCCTTGCAACTCCTCTTGGTGCAGGCTCTCCTCTCCCAGCCCAGGCCCTCCATGCCAGCCTGCTGGCTTCCAGAACTGAAGCTAACATACATGGCTGCATTCAGGTTGGCTTTGGTCTTTGCAGCTCATTATTACAGACTTTAGAAAGTAGTGATTTGATTTATCCTATAGGACCTGTACGCCACAATTTGGGTGATTTACATTTTCTGCATTGTTTCACAGGGCCAAGCTATCATTCTTCTTCCAACCTTCACCAGTCTGACAGAAGGCAGTCTAGAAAACCTTAAGCATATTCTGGAAAAGCTCATTGTTTGTAATTTCCCCATGAAGTCTAATGAATTTCCTCCTGATTCCCTAAAGTATAATAATTATGTGGACTGCATGAAAAAGGTTAGTTTTAGTGTCATTGGTAAAACTTTGGTTGATTTTCTTTTTCTTTTTGTTATGTTTGGAGGGGGTAAGTTTTTATTAGTTTATACTAACTGGTACACAAAAAAATTAAAAATTAAGCATATAACAAGATACCATGTAATGTCTAAATATAGGTGTATACTATAGAATGTAAGCCATGCTAAACATACCTAACTCTTCAAACAGTTGTTATTTTGTTATAATGAGAAGTTTCAAGATCCTTTCTTTTCTTCTTTTTCACTTTGGTTTTTATAGATCATTTAACAATATTAGTTTCTTTTAATATGTAAACATGGATGTACTTTTTTACCTTTTTGTGCCTTTTACAACTTTTCATCAATATTTTATAATTTTCATTGGAGAGCTCTTCTACCTCATTGGTTAAATTTATCCCTAGACTGGTGTGGTAATGCATACCTTTACTCCCAGGTGGGCCTCTGTGAGTTCAAGGTAATCCTGGTCTACACAGTGAATGAATTCTAGGCCAGCCAGAGCTACATAGTGAGACCTTGTCTGAAAACAAAGAAACAAATAAATTTATCTCTATGTATTTTATTTTATTCTTTGTGTCTATAATACGTAGGTTTCCTTTATGCTTCAGATAATTCACATTGTCTTATAGTGGTGCTTCAGATTTATATAGCTTTTGTGTTCTGTTCTCTGCTGAGTTAATTTGTCAGTTATAATAAGCGTTCAGTCTAGTCTTTAGGTTTTCCCAGTCTAGAGCTACTTCGTATCTTCTCCATTTATAATTCTCTGACATTCAGTTTTTGGAAGAAAACAAGAAGTTTTTCTTAGGTACTATCTTCTATTTGTGTGGTTATTTTCTTAGATATTCTAAGTTATTTATTTAGCTGGTTTCTTCATCCTTTCTTTCCCTAATGGAGGAGTTGGATTGCCATGAGCGTCAGGTTAGCCTTGACAACAAATACAGCAAGAAAGAGATCTTTTCTAGTCATTTCATAGTCTGATTATGTTAGAGTTGTAGGGCTGTTTCTAACAGTCCAAATATTTTATTTTCTTTGGGTTTTTTTTTTATTTTTATTTTTTGTGTTGTTGAGAATTGAACTTGGAACCTCAAACATCTTAGACAAATACCCTAAGTCATCATCCTATATACATCATCAGCCCTGGTATTGAGAGCTAGTGGTTTTAGCATCTACAATGATGTCTATTAGATCTTTAGTTCTTTCTTTCTTTCTTCCTTTCTTTCTTTCTTTCTTTCTTTTTCTTTTCTTTTCTTTTGTTTTCTTTTCTTTTTTTCTTTTTTTTTTTTTTTTTTTGGTTTTTCGAGACAGGGTTTCTCTGTGTAGCCCTGGCTGTCCTGGAACTTACTCTGTAGACCAGGCTGACCTCGAACTCAGAAATCTGCCTGCCTCTTCCTCCCAAGTGCTGGGATTACAGGCGTGCGCCACCACTGCCTGGCTTAGTACTTTCTTTTGATATAAATAGTTAAACATAAATGCAAATAAAATACTAAAGCATTTGAAGAAAAAACTGTAACCCAAGAAAAGTATAAGTTAAGAGCTAGCTGCCATGACCCAGGAATTCTACATAGTGAAAGGTTTTTTTCTGACACAAGGACATCTTAGCAGTTGGGAGCCCAGGAATATCAGAAAGTCACACTGTGCAACTATAGAGTATAAGGACCAAAAAAAGAACACTCTGACCCTGTCTCAATCCCAAGACCCGACCCCTACCTGAGTGCAACCCCAAGATCAGGCCACAGAATTCTACTGAACTTGCCGCAGAGTCTGACCACAGAGGCCCGCCCACCCCTAAGCTTGCTGCAACATAAGGCCACAGGAATACTACCATTCACAGGCCACCCTGGAAAGCTCCAACACACGCACATGCACACGCGAGCACACGCACATGCACACGCGAGCACACACACATGCACACGTGAGCACACGCACACACCCTGGCTTCTCCTCAGTTCCATGTTACTTCTCATCTGAGCAGAGGCAGCCACTCTTTTGGCTTTTCCCTTCTCAGTAAATCTTTTGTGTGAGGTTCGTTGTGTGGTGTGGTTTTGTGATGTTCCTTTGGTCCAGATGCTAGGATACTTTTCCCAGCAAACCTGTAACACTTCCTTGGGGAAACCTTCACTGAAGAAGAGCTTCACTTGCATTTGGGAAACCTTTCCAGCCAGAGCAGGGCTATAACATTTCTGTTGGGGAATCCTTTCTCTTCAGAGCTGTAACAGCAACAAACCTAACACAAGAGATTTGTGGAGGAGAGACGCAGAATTGGTGGCTGCCTCTGACCAGAAACAGAGACAGCAGCAGAGCGCTGGACAGGGGGGAGGGCTTTAATGGGGTTTTGGAGCCTGCTAGTGGAAAAGCACAGCATGGCGGTAAGTATTGCGTGGTCGCCAACTTTGAAACATTGTTTAGCCATTAATGTTGAGTCACAGATGCAGGGATTTCCAAGTCCCAGAGCTCTGAGGCAGGACGGGCAGGGAGATTCGCCATTGTATTCAGGGCCTAGGAATTCGAGGCAGGTGGCAGAACAGAAAATGATCCACCTTAAATGATCCACACTGCTACTAGGGATATATTAGCTCAACGGTTGGATGCTTGCCTCACACGAGCAATGCCCTGAACACCATACCAGGTCTAATCTCCCTCCTTCAAAGATGCAAACCACCAACAGGAAAAAAAGACCAAAACAGGAGCTCAAAGAGAACTGAGTCACTAAAGGGATGACTAATGACAAAGAAACTACAAAAAAATAGTTTTGGAAGTAAAGAAATGTTGTAACTATGAAGTAAGACTAGTAGTGGGTTAGAAATTATATATGTAAAGAAAAAATTTAAGTGAGAACTTGTCTGTTTCTGAAGATAATATTGAAGATACGTCTTAGAATCTAAAGGTAAAACATACAGACATCGCAATAAAGAATGTGGAAAAGTAAAAGAAATAATAACATTTGAAAGTTTATGTGAAATTATTATATTTTTCCAATTAAAACTTTTTACATATATTTATTTGTATCTCTCTCTCTCTCTCTCTCTCTCTCTCTGCGTGTGTGTGTGTGTGTGTGTGTTTATAAGTGTGTATGTATGTGTGTATGTGTAAGTACATGCCATTTCAAACATGGAAACTCAGAGGAAAACTTTCCGGAGGTAGTTCTCTCTTTTCCAGCACGAAGTCCTAGAGATTGAAAGAAGAATACCTTGAGTGACAGCAAGCACCTTTACCTGCTAACCATTCTGTTACCCCCTTTCTCTGTTTTTAAAATCCAAGTTACCACACTGCACTTGTTGCATGCCTGTCATTCTAGAGCTTGAGAGGTACCTGCATGAGTATCAGCTGTTCATAGCCAGTCCCAGCTACATACGGTGGGTGGAGGCCAGCTTGGCTACATTAGACTTTGTCTCAAAATTTCAAAAACTAAAAGACTAGAAAGATGGTTTTGCAATGAAGAACACTCGTTGCTCTTAGAGAGGGTCTAGTTTCGATCCCCAGCACCCACGGCTGTCCATTTCTCCAGCTCCCTTTTCTGACCTTCCTGGGCACCAGGCGTATACATGGTGTGCAACTTTCAAAAGTCAGAGCTACAAAAATTTTCATGAACCTGATAATGGATTTCTTTTGTTGTTCTGTTCTATTTTTAGTTTCTCGATGCATTGGAATCATCACAGAGTCCTATGTTGTTCCAGTTGATGACAGATATACTTTGTCGGGAACAGCAACATGTTATGGAAGAATTGTTTCAAACCACTTTCAAAAGGATTGCTAGGCAGTGAGTTATTTTTATCTGGGATTCCCTGGAGTCATATGCATGCTGTTTCTTGAGTGGGCATGTTATCTTCTTTCTTTTAAAACAAACAAAAAATACAGGAGGGATAGTGGTTTTACAGCTCCCCACTACATTTTAAAGTTCTTTCTCCATAACAGATTTTTTCCTATGGAAAAACTTCAAACCTATAGAATAATAAAGAGATGATCAGGCTCCTGGTAGAAGAAATGCCCTTTTCTCAGTTTTCTTCCCCCACAGTGTCTAATTTCTCACTGCTGTTACTTTTTAAAAGTTAGTTTGCATGTATATTTGTGCCTGTAGAGCTCACACAACAACTCAGTCCACTCTTTCCTTCCATCACATGGGCCCTGGGGAGCAAACTCAGGGATTTTATTAAGCCATCTGTTTAGATTTCTTCTGTCTTATTTATTTGTGGGTCATCCACTGAACTGTGGAGTGGTTGAGCCATAAATGGGGCCTGTCTACACAACTAGCAATCAAGATAATTCCCCACACACAGCCATACCCACACTTTGATCACGGCAATGTCTCAATGAAGGCTTTCCTCTTAGTTGAGTCCAGGTTGTAAGTTGACAATTCTAATTAGGACACCAGTGTTACATCTGGATGAAATTAAGAGTTTGATTTTAGTCATAAGTGATTTAAGAGTATACCCTCTGAGAAGATACAACCAATTGTGTTCCCCAATTACTTAGCAATTATTTTTATATGTGTGATAATATCAATTAGGTATGCTTCTTTTATTTTAGAACTTTAGAATTTGATTTATTATTATTTTTTATACCCAGTTTTCTTTTTTCAATTTAATTTTATTATTGTTGTTTATGTGTGGGCATGGTATACTTGTGTCACAGTGCATGTGTGGAAGTCAAGAGACAATTTTTTGAGTGTGTTAACTTCCTTCCCATATGGACTATGGGTGTTCTTTTTTCCTTTGTAGTTAATAATCATTGAAGCATACAAAATACATGTTCAAAGCATGTAACTTTATCTCTCTTCTTAGGAGTCCATGTGTCACACAATTAAATCTTCTGGAAAGTGTGTACACGATGTTCCGGAAGGACGACCTCCCTTCAAATGTCACTCGGCAGGCCTTAGTAGATCGCTCTCTCCTCACCTTGTTGTGCCACTGTGACTCGGACACACTGAAAGAGTTCTTTAGCAGAATTGTGGTGGATGCCATTGATGTGTTGAAGTCCAGATTTACAAAGGTATGCCATACCCAATAGTAAAGAGACCGGGGGCGCTGTGTGCTCAGTGCGACAGACTGTTGTACAAGGAACACCCCTTCTGCATCCAGTGGCAGTCTGTGCTCAGTGCGACAGACTGTTGTACAAGGAACACCCCTTCTGCATCCAGTGGCAGTCTGGCTGGCTGGAGCCACACTACTTTCCTAAAGCAGCTGACTGGCAGCACAATGGCTTAGAATAACAAAGGTGTACTCTGTCTCGATGCAGAAGGCTGTGTTTAGTTACACAGGCCTAAGTCATGTTTGCCAGCCACACTCTGCAAGTGGCCTTCATAGAAAAGGCTCTCCTTGTTTTTTTCCTACCTCCCATGTTTGTGGCATCCCTGGGTCTGTGCTAATGTTGTTTCTGTTTCTGCCTCCCTAGTCATGTTGCCTCCTCTTGACTGTCGATTTTGAGTCCACCTAGTAAATCCAATCTAACCACACCTCTTCAGTGTGTTCAACTTAATAATTACTGTAGAGCCCCCTTTGGTTATATGAAAAGTTAGGTTCCTGAGATTGGCCATCATCTGGGCAATTTTAATACAGTAATGGTGGAGTACCTTTCAGCCCTTCTGAAAATCCTGTTGGTAAATGCAAATAAGCAAATAACTCATTAAAAATAAAAACATCAAACTAGGTGAAAATTTGTAGCTTGTGTTTTATGATTTTACCTGTGTAAAATCCTGTGCCTTCAATAATACTTGACAAATCTGTGTATTCTGGGCTTACTATGTGGACCTTTAGTGTTACTTCTGTGTTT
This sequence comes from Apodemus sylvaticus, assembly GCF_947179515.1. Classification (NCBI taxonomy): domain Eukaryota; kingdom Metazoa; phylum Chordata; class Mammalia; order Rodentia; family Muridae; genus Apodemus; species Apodemus sylvaticus. The sequence goes on along the minus strand of NC_067486.1, from coordinate 85,703,830 downwards.
TACCCAATAAGACATATCAATGCTGTTTCCACATTAGAAAACCTGGGCAAAACAGGAAGTGATTTGCCTCTTTGTTAACATTATTTTCCATCTCAATAACATTAAGAATTAAATTTGATGTTTTGAAGATGACTTTTTTATGTTTGATAAGACCAAAGATGTTTTATCTTTTCAGCTAAATGAATTTACTTTTGACACTCAAATCACCAAGAAGATGTGCTATTACAAGATGCTAGCAGTGATGTATTCTCGTCTTTTAAAAGATGATGTTCACTCTAAAGAATCTAAAATTAATCAAGCTTTCCATGGCTCCTGTGTTGCAGAAGGAAATGAACTTACAAAGACGCTTCTTAAGTAAGAGCTTGCTTCATTTGTGGTTATGTTTGATTTGTTAATATTTGGGGTAATTACACAGTTTTTAGTTTTTTAGATTTCTTTATTTTTGACACATACATACATTCATACTTACATATATTAATGTTTTGCCTATGTATGACATGTGTATGCCTGATAACTGGAGGTCAAGAGAAGGCATCAGATTCCCTGTAAGTGTAGTTATGAATGGTTGTGAGCTGCCACCATGTGGGGGATGGGAACTGAACTTCTCACCTCTGCAGTACAAATAAGTGTTAACTGCTGAGACTTCTCGCTATCCCTTAGGGTACATATATTTTTAAATGCATCTATATAATGCAAATTAAATGTCTTAGATAAGTAAGACATTTCTCCTGCGGGACAGGTCCAATAAACCACACAGATAGCCACTGCTTTTCAAAGATTTTCTTGAAACAATGGTACACATGTATGTAGGTATAATCTATGACTTGTCCCAGTATGGTTTGAGACCTGCCACAGACTACTTAGCCCATAGACTCAGCAACATTTATACTCTGATAAAAATACTTAAATCAGTATTTTTATTTCTTATATACAGAGTACTTATATGGCCTTCATTGTGTTGTTGGGCAATAGGTGCTTATCTTTTATTAAATGTCCGAAACTGTATGTGTTTGTATGGGCACCTTTAGAGGCCAGAAGGTATTAGATTCCTTAGAAGTGAGCCTTCTGGCGTATACTGGCAGCCGAGCTTGTGTTTCATAAAGAATAAAACTCTGCTGTAGTTCAGTTATAGTGATTGCCTCACAAGTACCAGGGCTCAAATTTAGACTTCTGTGTCTTTCATATTCTTCTTATCATTTACACTCTGAATGGATTAGTATAATAATATATTTTATTAGCATGAATTGCAGTAATAAATGATGGTTTTTGATCATTTGTAATTGAAAAGCTTCCTATAAAGCATAGACTCATAAGATATACTGTTTCTAAAAAGAGGGGCTACTGAAATCCTCCCAGACTGGACAGACGACCTCATCTCACTCTCATCTCCAGACTTGCATTCTTCCTTCTTACTCTAGTCCATAATGTCTCTTCTCAGAGGATGATGTCACCATTCTTTTCTCCATTTGTCTGTCCCTAACCTCCATTAATACCCAGTTGATAACCAAATCCAGTCAGTTTGACCCTACTAGTTTTCCATATGCTATCTTTCCCTTTTTGTACGACCTTATTCTAGCCACCTTTAAAGCTATTGCAGTTATCTCATTTTGAATTATTTCCGTGCTAGGCTTGTCTTCCTTTGCTTTCCCCACCACCACTCCAGAGTCATAATCAACTGGAATGTAAGTCTTGTCTGTTGTCTTCAGCAGCTCAGAGTATAAATGTTGTGGAGTCTGTGGGCCAAGTAGTCTGTGGCAGGTCTCATATCTTACTGGGACAAGCCATAAATTATACCTACACACATGTGCACAGTTGTTTCAAGAAAACTTTTGAAAATCAGTGGCTATCTGTGCGGTTTATTTAACCTATCCTGCAGGACAAAATATGTATCCCTTAGTATGTTAGGCAAAGTCTGCTGAGAAGGCCTTCTTTCCTTCACTTTATGGGTGTTGATTGCATTACACCCTCCTAATGCAGTGCACAGTGCTCAGAATGTCTGCATAGTGTCTCCTTCAGACAACATGGCATTTCAAAGTTCATCTTAAGCCATGCATGGGGCATGCATCTGGGGTCCTAGTTTTTCTTGGGACTCTTACATAGATAAGGGGACTCTTGATCACAGGAACGAACAATTCTTCTTGCCACCCCCTGACCCAAGCAACACAGGAGGCCCTTTCTGTTCAAAACCTCCCTACCTCCTCCACAAACAAACAAACAAAGCCACAATAAATAAACCTTAGCTCAGGATTTTTCCCCGTAAATCTTTTGTTAGAACCGTAGGTTGGGCTGTTTGTTCATATCCTTGCTTCCCTATCTCGAGGTTGCTTGCTGTCGCACTGAACACTGTTATCAGGTATGTGCTAGGAGATGCTAATGTGCTTGTTTGTATGTTCCTAGTGCTGCCAGAAGCATGACACTTGAGGTTCGCTGAACTGAATTAGATCTGCTTGTGTAAACATTATTGATTCAAGCCTCAATGTCCACATAAAATAAGTTGAAGTACAGCTTGAATCTCCCCTGCAGGTTGTGCCATGATGCATTTACAGAGAACATGGTTGGGGAGAGCCAGTTGCTGGAGAAGAGAAGACTCTATCATTGTGCAGCATACAACTGTGCTATTTCTCTGATAAGCCGCGTCTTCAATGAGCTGAAATTTTACCAAGGTTTTTTATTTAGTGAAAAACCAGAAAAGGTGAGTGTTCCCAGGGACTGTCCCTGTGGCTGACTGACTTGTAGGATTTCAACATTTCAAAACTTAGCAATTACATTTATACCATATTTTCCACTTCCTATAATATTAAATATAGTGGTATTGGCTCTAAAGTGCTTTATAATTTGGGGGTGGAGAAAGGATTTGGGATAGAAATGAGCATCTTTGAGGCAGATTCTTATGTGTCCCAGGCTTGCCTCTAATTCACTGTGTAGCTTTCTGGTTTCCTGACCTCCGCCTCCCAAGAGGTTACTAGTGTCTGTCACTGTGCCCTGTTCATGTGATGCTGAGGATAGCCTGGAGTCTTGAAAGTGCTAGGCAGATGCCACCAATTGATTCACACCCCATCTTCTGTGACTGATCAAGTAGAATTATTCTTCAGTAGTTAGTCATGAAGTCAGGTATTTTCATATATGTTTTTCTTTTTATAGAACTTGTTTATTTTTGAAAATTTGATAGACCTGAAACGTTGCTATACATTTCCTATAGAAGTTGAGGTAAGTAAAGTTTTCAATATTGTTCCTAAGTTAAAAATATTAGCAAATGTTTGTAGAGAAAAGCACATATTATTTTGAACATGTTTAAGTATTCATTTGCTCTCAACTCCACAAAACAGGCAGTTTTATGTTAAAACTGGCAGCTATAAAGTGTAGCAGTTGGAAGTTTGAAATGTCCCCTCACATGCTATAACAGCATTTGGTTGTCCCTTCTCTTGATTGTGAAAGAAAGATGGAGCCAATTAAAGGAACTTGATTTCTTTCTTTTTTTTTAACGATTTATTTATTATTATATGTGAGTGCACGGTAGCTGTCTTCAGGCACCCCAGAAGAGGGTGTCAGATCTCATTACGGATGGTTGTGAGCCACCATGTGGTTGCTGGGATATGAACTCAGGACCTTCGGAAGAGCAGTCAGTGATCTTAACCGCTGAGCCATATCTCCAGCCCCGTAGGAAACTGATTTCTGAGTAACTTTCTCCGATCAAATAATTAAGATTTATGCTGATGAATCTGGCCCTGGTTAGGTGGCCTGGACGGTGGGAAGTCAGGAGTAGCCTGAAGATGGGCTCCAGCGGGTGGGACACATCTGGTCTGACCTAGGCCGTGCTTGTAGCCTCAGCCATAGGTGAGACCATAGCTGCTGCTTTCACTTCCCGTCCCACTGAAAATGGGAAGGTGGGTAAAGCACTAAGCCTGCATCCCATGGCTGCCCAGTCCCCACACGGCTGTCAACCTGACCATGTGATGGTGTCTCATCCATGCCCTTGACTATGCTCTTTGGGGATAAGAATGGAACGTTTCTTTCCCTGAGCATATGTTGAAAAAATGAAAATGAAATCATTTGAAATGTAAATAAAATATATATCGAATAAAAAAAAAAGCAAAAAAAAAAAAAAAAAGAAAAGAAAAGAAAACAACAGCTGTCCATATCTATGCATGGACACTTGCCGTGCTACCTTGCAAAGCACTGTAAGGTGCCGTAGTACATCATAGCTATATAGTTGTACCTGCACATACAACTGTCCATAGCTGGACAGTTGCGAAACAGGCTCAAAAGTCAGGTGAAAACCCTATAATATAGGCCTGTGAACGCAGAGAATGACACTCAAGCTCAGTGTGTTTTTGTTAGGTTCAAGGGAATCGTTGGGAAAGTTGTACCTGCCAAATACATACACATTCCTTTTAAAGTATGGTTTTAAATACTTTTAAATTCACAAAAATGTCTTTTTTTAGTTTGTAATGGGAGAAGGGGAATCTTGATTACTACTAAAGCAGAAAAGATGTGACTGTGACTCTAAAACATTGTAAATTGTTTGTTTTTCTAATAGGTTCCTATGGAAAGAAAGAAAAAGTACATTGAAATTAGGAAAGAGGCCAGGGATGCAGCAAATGGGGTTTCAGGTAGGACACTTTGAGGATGATTTAGAAGGCTTCTAGAATTTGATACTTGTTTATGAAAATGAAAAAATAGTGCCCAGCAAGATGGGCTTAGTAGATAAGCAGCTCTCGCTACATAAACTTCATGACTTGAGGTTAAACCCTGGAACCTGTATAAAAAAGCTGGGTGCAGTGGTGCATAGCTGCAATCCCAGCTCTCATACAGCAAGATGACATCGTCACGCAGCGAGATGACATCATCACACAGGAACTCACAGGCCAGCTAGCATGCCGTGTGCCGTGCAGCAGCAGAAACAAGAGACCCTGTCTCTAAGGTGGAAGGAGAGAGCCTTCTCCAAAAAGATGTCTCTGCCCTCACTCACACACTGTGACACACACATGCCCCCCCACATAAACACCTCATGAAAACACATAATAATAATTATTCAGATTTTTTCTCTTTTCCTTCCTTCTTTCTTTTCTTCCTTCCTTCCTTCCTTCCTTCCTTCCTTCCTTCCTTCCTTCCTTCCTTCCTTCCTTCCTTCCTTCCTTCCTTCCTTCCGTCTTTCTTTCTTTCTTTCTTTCTTTCTTTCTTTCTTTCTTTCTTTCTTTCTTTCTTTCTTTCTTTCTTTCTTTCTTTCTTTCTTTCTTTCTTTCTTTCTTTCAGACATGGTCTCAGTATATAGGTTGCAGGTTGCCCTGTATTTCATTCTATAGATCAGGCTGTAGACTCACAGATTCACCTGCCTCTGCCTCCATAGTGCTGTGATTAAAGGTGTATACCACCATGTCCAGCAATAATTTGTTTTGTAATAAAAAATATTTTAGCTGGATGACAGTGACTCATATCTTTAATCCTTGCACTCAGGAGACATAGGCAGGTAGATCTCCATGAGTTTGAGGCCAGCCTGGTCTACAGCCAGGACTACATAGACTAAATAAATAAATAAATAAATGCTCTAAATCACTGAAATTTAGTTTGGTAATTCCGCCTCACTCCCCCCACCCCCCAGCTGATGTGTTTCTTTGTTTGAACATGAATTGCATTCTTTTTTCTTTTAATTTTATTTTTTTACTTATCAACTTTACATCCCCCTCACTGCCCACCTCCTGATCACCCCCAGATACAGTCCTTCCCCATGCCCCTTCCCCTTCTCCTCTGAGTAGGTAGGGTCTCCCTGGCACTTTAAGTTTCTGCGAAGGTAGGCACTTCCTCTCTCACTGAGGCAGACAGTGCTGCCCAGCTAGTAGAGCATGCCCTGCATACAGGCACCAGCTCTTGGCATAGCCCCCCCCCCCCCACATACAGGCACCAGCTCTTGGCATGGCCCCCCCTGAGGCAGACAGTGCTGCCCAGCTAGTAGAGCATGCCCTGCATACAGGCATCAGCTCTTGGCATAGCCCCCCCCCCTGCATACAGGCACCAGCTCTTGGCATGGCCCCCCTGAGGCAGACAGTGCTGCCCAGCTAGTAGAGCATGCCCTGCATACAGGCACCAGCTCTTGGCATAGCCCCCCCCCCCCTGCATACAGGCACCAGCTCTTGGCATAGCCCCCCCCCTGCATACAGGCACCAGCTCTTGGCATGGCCCCCCCCTCCCCCAGTTGTCAGGGACCTTCATGAAAGCCAAGCTGCTACACACGAGCGGGGAGGCCTGGGTCCTCTGTTGGTCCGACTCTGAGAACCCCAAGGTCCAGCTTAGTTGACTCTTGGTTTTCCTGTGGAGTTCCAGTCCCCTTTGGGACCCAACATTCATTCACATATACATATTTATTCAGAGGTGTGTGCTAAAATGTAAGCCCTGGACCCAGCATGGTAGCATATGCCTTTAGTCCTTGCACTCAGGAGGAAATGGCAGATGGATCTCTGAGTTTGAGGCCAGCCTGGTCTATAAACTGAGTTTCAGGATAAAGGCTACACAGAGAAACCTTGTCTCAAAAACAAAACAAAACAAACAAACAAAAACTGTTGGCCTTGTCCTTTCCATTGTCTTGTAAACTTCCCAGCACCTCCACCTCCCTCAGAACTGCAGGGCCCAAGGCCTCTGCCCTGCTGCCTGCTCTACCTGCTGCTCTCGCAGCTCCTTCCACTCCTGTACCACAGCACTCCCATCTGTCCCTGTGGGTCTTAGACGCGCTCTGTCCCTCTAATAAGTTCAGCTGTGGGTAATAACGTGCCTCAGGGCATTATATTTGATATCCACTTGGCAAATGTTCTGTGCCTGGCCTCCCTGGTTAAAGTTGATCTTTGTCCTTTCAGATATTCCTTGCTTTGATGTGTATTTGTATGCTTATTTATTTTTATAACTTTAATTATTTTTGATTTAAAGATAAAATTTGGACCTCTTTTCTAAATCCCTGGCATAATTTGGATTAGCTATTTTTAGGAGTATTTTTTCCTATAGTTGTGTTATATTTGATGGGCAAAATGTATAACCTGACCATTATTAAAAATTGCATCCAGTTTTGCCTCTGTATTTTTGTATTCTTTCCATGCCTGATGGCCACAAAGGCCAGGAAGGCCACCGTGTCTGTCACGTGTTTCATACTCTGTTCTGAGACTGGTCTTATAACAGTCCGGTGGAGCATACTTGCAGGTGACCTGAACCCAGCATGAAGCCACAGAACAAAATCTTGTTTCCAAAAATCTCTCTTTAATTGTTAATATTCTGCGCAGCCACACACAGGTAATTCCCAGGAAAGCTGACTTAGGGGCTGTGCGAGCAGTTCCAGCTGGACTCAGGGAAGACGAAGCGCCTCCTGGGGGCTGTGTTTCACGTTCAGACAAGCTCCAAATTTGCAAAGCTGTGAACACAGAGACCGAATCCAGTTTAACTAGATTTTTTTGTGAGTGTACCAAGTAACTGTTCACTGGTGGCAAAAGCAAAGGAAACTCTCTTCTGTATTCCATTTGCTGATCTGTCCAGCAGACTGAAAGTCATGGGATTGGTGAAAGCTTTAGCTGCATTATCTTTTAATTTTGTTATTATTTGAGGTCTGAGAAACATTTCTTATTAGCCATATTTGGGTACAAATATATTTCCTTCTGCTTATTTTTCAGGCAGTCCTCATTATATGTCTTCATTGTCGTATTCAACAGACAGTAGCCTAAGTGAAGAAATGAGTCAGTTTGATTTCTCAACTGGAGTTCAGAGCTATTCATACAGTTCTCAAGATCGTAAACCTACCACTGGCCATCTACAGAGACGGGTGATCACATTTCACATTTTAAGAGTATCGTTAACATTTATAAAGAAAGTTACTGTTGTACCTTGTAATTATTAGGTTTTCTGCAGTCTCAGTAGCCCTGTAATAGTAATGTTGATTTGGAGACTTTCCAAGATCTAAGCAGTTCTCTCACTGTTAACTCAGCAATCAGATTTTATCAGATAGAGGTTAGGACCTTACCAGAGTCACCTTACAGACAGCAGAGGGAAGACTGCAGACATGGCCCATCTGGGGCATGGCCTCAGGGAAGGGCCTTGACAGGTGGGAGCTGTCTTAGTTAAGGTTTTATTGCTGAGGAGAGACACCATGAAGACAAACATCTAATTGGGGCTGACTTACAGATTAAGAGGTTCCGTTTGTTATCATCATGGCCGAGAGCTGGGCAGCAGTCAGGTAGGCATGCTGATAGAGAAGGACCTGAGACTGGTACATCTTGATCTGCAGGCTGCAGAAGGAGACTGTCATATTTCCTCCAACAAGCCCACACCTCCTAATAGGCCTACTTCCTTTGAGCCTGTGGGGAACATTTTCTTTCAAACCACCACAGGAACTAGGGGTATATATGCTTGGAATGTAAGGAAAACTTGAAGCTCTGTTTACTTTTTTAGTTCTATATTAAAGCATATCAAGCATATTTTTATGTTACCAAATCATTATTTTCAGTGAAATTGTTTTATTTTAAACTATTGCCCCTTTAAATGAGCTCGTTAAACCCACCGACATTTAACAGTGGCGTTGCTTGGCTTCTTCTTCATAGGAGCATCTAGACTCCATGACCCAGGATGACGTCATGGAGTTAGAGATGGATGAGCTCAATCAACACGAATGCATGGCTCCCATGACATCCTTGATTAAGCACATGCAGAGAAATGTGATTGCACCTAAGGGAGAAGAGGTATTTCCTCCGATCGTACGTTTTCTTTCAGTGTCGTCACTAATGTCACTGTAGGACTAACTTTTCATCCTGCTTAAGCCGTGGTGCACATTGAAGAGCTCTGTTCTTCCTTCTTCACCTCTCTCTCATGTTCTTAGAAAAGCACAATATGACATTCTTTTACTCCTTTTCAGAGTAAGTTTGTGTTTTATTTCAGGGTACAATACCAAAAGATCTTCCACCTTGGATGAAATTTCTTCATGACAAACTAGGAAATGCATCAGTATCTTTAAATGTCCGTCTCTTCTTAGCCAAGCTTGTTATTAATACAGAAGAGGTATTGTACTTTTTTCTTTATTTCTTAACTGTTCTGTGCAGTTCTGACCATCTACGTTGACAACACCAAAGCAAATGAAGCTTTTAAGAAATAGAACATAACTAACCACATTTAAACACTTCTTCAAAATCCTATTGTCAAACATTTTATTTTTATTAGGAGTGAACTCTGTATAGCACCTTTCCCAAGGCTGTGAGCCTTGTTTATATAAAAGATAAGTGAGTAAAAATATTCCTATTAACTATATTTAAAATAGCTATCTTTATCTAGATAGCAGGTAAATGTATTAGTTTTTCTGCATCTAACATATGCTGGACATGTGTGCTCCCTACCAGTAGTACTCCTGCCCCAAGCTCACTGTGCCCTGCTCTGCAAGCCAGATGCTCTGCGTAAACCATGGTGCACATTAAAGAGCTGGGTTCTTCCTTCCTCACCTCTCTCTCACGGTCTTACAAAAGCAAAATATGACATCCTTTTACTCCTTTTCAGAGTAAGTTTGTGTTTTATTTCAGGGTGCAATACCAAAAGATCTTCCACCTTGGATGCAATTTCTTCATGACAACCCAGGCCTCATGCTCTCAGGGCTGGCTCCCCTGACCCACTACTGGCCTCAGGCATTCTCCACATGGAGCTGGTGTTCTTACATTCACACCTCCTCCTTGGTGTTTCTGTCTCCAAATTTCCTTACTGTACGGGATTCCAGCCTACTTTAATGCCTCGCTTTGATTTAATTATCTGTATAAAGAAATACCCCATCTCCCAAAAAGTTCATGTTCTTTCAGGGGCAAAAGGTTTTGGGGGGCTTGCAGTTCAGCCCATGATATTTGGGACCTCAAGTGAGTTTTGGCTCCTGTTCTTCTAAGAGCTTATTTAATAGCTGCTATATCGTGCATGATTGGATGATTTCTTGGAGCTGACAGGAAACCCTTAAACTGCTGCACCGCATTTATCAGAGTAGAAGTGAGGGCCTCAAGGGTTTCCCGGCCAAGCCTCGGGGCCTAGTGTACATCTCTCTGTAGACTGGGTCACTAGGCACTTGTGCCATCTCACTGTCATGACCTTATCTCTCAGGTTTTTATGCATGTGCATAAAATATTTTTCTATAGCTACATATCACTCAGGAGAGAGTTACTGAGTTTTAGTAGTGAGAGCCATTATAAATCTATTTCCATTGATTTATTTAGGAGTCCTTGAGATAATTCACTGTAAACGGAATCTTATTAGGTTTGGTAAATGGGAGTCACAACTGTTTTAGCTTTATGTCAAGTCACAAAATGTCAGCTGATGGAGAATACAACTTTTTAGTAATATTTCAGTCTTGCTGGGCAGTGGTGGGACACACCTTTAATTCCAGCACTTGGGAGACAGAGGCAGGCAGATTTCTGAGTTCGAGGCCAGCCTAGTCTACAGAGTGAGTTCCTGGACAGCCAGGACTACACAGAGAAACCCTGTTTCGAAAAACCAAAGGGGGTTTTACTTTAGTCTTGAGAACAGTTGTCCATACTTGCCACTTAAATTTTTCCTGCAGGTCTTTCGCCCTTATGCAAAGCACTGGCTCAGCCCCCTGCTCCAGCTGGCCGTTTGCGAGAACAACGGAGAAGGAATTCACTACATGGTGGTAGAGATAGTAGCTACCATTCTCTCTTGGACAGGCTTGGCTACACCCACAGTAAGGAGCACTACATCTCTTCTATATCTCTTCTATATCATTCCTTTTCTGAGGCCCTTCAGTGGGGATGTCAGATGACTTAATGTTCTCTTGACGTGATGTTGCTGTTGTAGATGTAGTTATATTACTGTAATGCATCAACATTCCACTGTATCACTCCTTGACTTTATCTTCTTTTATCTACCTTGGTAATCCCATTGGCCTGGCCTTTCTTAGTAAGCTGGTGATCTTATTGTTTTTACTTGCTAAAGGTTGGAAGGTAGGTAATGGGTTAGTTAAGATTGTCTTTATAATTGAGAACATCTTCTGTGCTTCAGGTCCCTGCATTTGGGAGCACTCATATGACAGTTTATTCAGTGTCACACTGTTATCTGTTTATTCAGTGTTAACTGTTATCTGTAAAGCTGTTCAGTGACTGGCAAGTGACTGCCATTGCGCAACACTTGCAGTAGGTGGTGCGCACCCTAGTGGGTTGGTGTTGTGGAGTTTTACTTATTGATTTGGAAACATGAACTCAGGTAGTGTACAATGAGTTTCACATAAATTTATCAAATGCATCATCCTTAATATACACTTGAGTAGCTTTATCATGTGATTGTGTCTGGATGATCTTGTTTTGTTTATTTCACAATAAATCAAGTTAGATTTCTTGGTATTGATGTAATAAATAGGTAACAGCCCAGTGAATAACGTGGAAGTGCATTAGGGTGTTGGAATAACTTAAGAGCCATCCGAAGCTCAGCTGCACTGCACAGTGGGATTACCACTCTCTGGCATCGTAGCAGGCGAAGGGGAAGAGTGCTGGTGTTGCCTCAGTAACTGCTGTGGTGAGGGAGCAGACGGGACGGGAGCCTAGCAGGTGTCAGGTGGCACCGTGCTTAGGGACTCTGGAGAGAGGACTCTTTCAGCTTCACTGACTCAGAGAGGGAGGCATAAGAAAGACTAAGAGCCAAAGTACAATAGAGTAGAGACAAGTCTTATGGAGTCCCTTCCTGCCTTACCAGAGGTGCCTAGACAGGACCGGAAGTAGACTCTGAACAGATACTACGAAGAGCATAGCCAACCAGGGCCTGAGCCCCTTTGAGAGCACAATGCACTAACTGTGCTTACATCTGAGCAGCCATGATTTCTCCCATACCTGCCAAGGAAGGATGTTGTCTGTCATCGGCACAGAAAAACCATAGACAGTTTAGCCAGCAACTAGATTCCTCAGTAAGATGCTAGGTTTCTTGTAGAGTTGGTTATTTGGATCACTGCCAAGGCCAGGTGTGACGGTGACTGCTTATAGTCCAGTAGGTCAGAGCGGCCTCAGCTGTGTATTAAGTTTGAAGCTAGCCTGTGCAATATGGAAATCTGTTTCAAAACAACAACAAAATGGGGGTGGGATGAGATGTTTGCCGGAGTGGGATGTTACGTGTCTTACAGAACTTCGATGTTTTCAGGGCGTCCCGAAAGATGAAGTGTTAGCAAACCGATTGCTTCATTTTCTAATGAAGCATGTCTTCCATCCCAAAAGAGCTGTGTTTAGACACAACCTTGAAATTATTAAAACCCTTGTTGAATGCTGGAAGGAGTGTCTTTCCATCCCTTACAGGTATGTATTTGCTAGTTTTTACAGAATTGCTTAGAGAAAGGTCAAAGTGCACCAAGTTTTAAATGGTAACTTCAAGGAAGTATAATTATATGAATTATCAGGAATTTAATTTTTTTTAAAAAAGTTACCAAACCCAAAAATGATTATAGTAAAATTTTGAAAGAGTCTATTTATAAGGTAAGCTTTGCTACTGATAAAACCACCACTGCAAAGTTTGACACCAGAAGCATTTCTGGGTACCCAGTGCCTCTAGTGTTCCCCACCAGGTCCTCCAGCCCTCTCTTTTCTCTGATGTTCCACTGACACCTGGAGTGTAGTGCCCTGTACTACCTGAGCCCAGAGACCCCCCCAAAGGCTTAGTGTGATGCTTTCGGCTTGCCTGGAGCAAGCTCAAACTTTTAAAAAGTTAGTACTAACTTACCAGATTGGGACAAGTAATTAGAATAGGTAAGAACTATCGGGTGGGCATTAGGAAGCAGGTCTCAGAGGTAGGAAAAGGCTAAGTGTCCCATGGACTGTGTAACTGGAAATCTGCCTTTGAAAATGACTCACTTTCCTGTTTCCCATTCATTATATAACTTTTTGTTTCCTCCCTTGTGCTGTTACAGGTTAATATTTGAAAAATTTTCTCATAAGGACACTAATTCTAAAGACAATTCTGTAGGAATTCAATTATTAGGCATTGTAATAGCTAATAACTTGCCTCCCTACGACCCAAAGTGCGACATAACGAGTGCCATGTAAGTACTACACCTTTGCCTTGGTGATTTCATAAACTCTTGGATTTGGTTTTCAGATGTAGTATTGATATATCTAGGGACCACACCAATGTTAAAATATTTGTACCCAAAATTATAAGGCTGGATTTATAGGCTATTTGAAAGGGAAAATGTATCCGGAGTGAAGAAGGAATGTAAGTTTAAAAAACAAGTTGGGACTAGTAAGAAGGCTCAAGGGTGAAAGTACTTGTGCTAAGTCTGATGAGTTGAGTTCAGTCCCTGGAACCCATGAGAGGGAAGGAGCGCACCATCTCTCCCAGGTTTTTCCCAGACTTCCACACATATGCTGTGCCCTAAATACACTAAATACATAAGTGTAATGAAACAATTTTAATTAGTGTAATTGTTCTGTATATATGTATAAACAGAAGTTGTTAGGTTTTTTCTTTTTAATTTCTGTATGGGGGAGGGGAGAGAGGGAGAGCACAGCTGCCCGTGAGTCCACGGACATGCCAGAGGAAGGCATCAGCTACTTTATTACTCTCTGCCTGCCTTGTTCCCGTGAGCCTGGGTCTCTCCCTAAACCTGCGTGGATGGCCAGTCAGCTCCTGGAGATGACTGAATTTGCCCTCAGTACAAAGGTTACAGGCTCGGTGGCCGTGCCCAGCTTTGTGTGGGTGCTCAAGCCCTTGTGTTTGTACAGAAAATTTTCTCACACACTTGCCTATCTCATTTGCCCCTCTTCTTATTTTTGAAACTAGCATTTTAAACATTGACACTTACCAACACCATGGGCTCTGTGAGAGGATCTGAACTGGTTTAACTATGGAGGGGATGCCCTATGTTTTCACTATGGAGGAGATGCCCTATGTTTTCACTATGGAGGGGATGCCCTATGTTTTCACTATGGAGGGGATGCCCTATGTTTAACTATGGAGGGGATGCCCTATGTTTTCACTATGGAGGGGATGCCCTATGTTTTCACTATGGAGGGGATGCCCTATGTTTTCACTATGGAGGGGATGCCCTATGTTTTCACTATGGAGGGGATGCCCTATGTTTAACTATGGAGGGGATGCCCTATGTTTTCACTATGGAGGGGATGCCCTATGTTTTCACTATGGAGGGGATGCCCTATGTTTTCACTATGGAGGGGATGCCCTATGTTTTAACTATGGAGGGGATGCCCTATGTTTTCACTATGGAGGAGATGGCCTATGTTTAACTATGGAGGGGATGCCCTATGTTTTCACTATGGAGGGGATGCCCTATGTTTTAACTATGGAGGGGATGCCCTATGTTTTCACTATGGAGGGGATGCCCCTATATTGGCAAGTCTCTTCTAGGCTCCAGTCACGTGATTCCGTCTTGAATTATGACAGTCACATATTCAGGATGGGGCGGGATATGATATGGGGAGGAAAGCGGCTATAGTAAAATCGTTTAAACTATGCAAAAGATACTGGGTCTTTTCTTCTCCTCTCCTCTTCTTGCTCCTTCTCCTCCTCTTCCTTCTCTTCTTGTCAGCTTTAGATATCAGAACTTGATTTGTGGATCAGACTGACCTCAAACTCACCAAGCTCTGCCTCTCCTCCTATGCTGAGATTAAAGGCCTGCACTACCATGCCTGGCTTTTTCCCTGCTCTTGAGGAATTTTTTAAGTTGATGTCCATATAATGTTCTGTATGTTTAGCCTTGTACTCCTGGATCCCTTGGCTGTAGGTGGAGATGAGGCGAGGCGGGGGGGGGGGGCAGCAATCTCGATTCTGATTGGCATATCTTGGACTTTGGACCTGTTGTACCTATCGCTTTAAATAGTATGGGTTCAGAGCTGAGGCTGCTAGTACTTCAGTGTAGCCTTGAAAACATCACCAGGAGTTACCATGCAGGCTGCGAAGGCCAAGGATTAATGTGCCACTCTGCACAGAGCACCACCCCTCTCTTTCTCCGCGTTGTGTTGCTGGTTCGTGGCTTGTGGCAGGCAGCCCTAGTCTTAGGCAGTCCCTCTGTCTTTCTGCAGTTTTCTGTTGTGTGCAGTGGAGGGTATACTCTTACTGCAGTGCTGAACTCAGGCTAGACGGTAGACTCTTATGGTTAGGAAGCCAGAGCCTACTAATCTGTATACATACACATTTTAATCTATATTTTTGTGTGACAGTTTATATGTTATCTCAATTTGCGTGCTAATGCAACATGAGGAGGAGAATTGTTACATTTTTTTGTGTCAAATATCAGGATGAGCTGTTCGATGCTTGTTTTCTCTGTTTGTTATAGGTATTTTGAAGCTCTAGTCAATAACATGTCCTTTGTGAAGTATAAAGAAGTATATGCAGCCGCAGCAGAAGTTTTAGGACTTATTCTTCAACATGTTACTGAGAGAAAACACGTGAGTGCTACATGGTGCACTTTTAACTGTGACTGCTCTCTGTCCACCTTGATCCTATGGTGCAGGGCATCTCCTCCTGTCCACACAGTACTGTTGTGGTGGGATGGTATGTAGGGACTAAGGTATGGGTGAGGGAAAGAGCATTTGTCTATCATCCAGGAATCCCTGCCTGCCCCAACAGGACAAAACCATGTCAACACTGGTGACTTGCTGCTGCTACATCCGGGGCACAGTGGCTAGCCGTGACTTGTTGCTGCTGCTGTACCCGGGGCACAGTGGCTAGCCTCAACACTGGTGACTTGCTGCTGCTGCTCCCGGGGCACAGTGGCTAGCCGGGCATGGCTCCAGGTCAGCTGTTGGCTCACTTCTCCCACACCATGTGACCGGTCGGGCAGCGCTCTGCCCTGCTCCGGTGATACTGGTTACACCCTGAGCACCCTTAGCTAGCCTCATAGATGTGAAAGCCATCTTTAGCCACCCTGAATTTGGATCTCCATGCCCGTTCCTCTCCTAAAGAGAAGTGCAGACTGTGCTGTGGGTGCCACCAGGATGGGTGAGGACACACTTAGTGCTGCGGACAAGTTGGGATGCACAGGAAGGAGCCAGGCCAGAAAATCGGCCCCTGGCTGTTTCCATGACTGTAAATATGTAACCCAGGAAAGCGAACCCATAGGAAAGTGGAGCTTCATCTTTATTTTGGCACTGTAGCCTCCAACCCCTTTACTTTTTTACTTCTAAGCTTATTTTTAACTTTTATTTCCTTTTTAGAACAACAGTTTCACCTGTGCACCTTGTACGCTTACCACTCTTATTACGTTGGTCTACCTTCCACCCTTGCTACAATTCTCTCTCTCTCTCTCTCTCTCTCTCTCTCTCTCTCTCTCTCTCTCTCTCTCTCTCTTCTTTCCCTCTCTCTCTCCCCCCTCTCATTCTTCATTCTTCTGTATTCATTTTGTTTTGTGACTTACCAATTTTAAACCGTTTGTGTGTCCACTGTTACCTAGCTTTTTGCTGTCCCTCCTAAGCTCTGAGAAGGGGCCACATAACCAGTGCCCTTCCAGCTTCCCGGGAGTCCACGAATAAAAGACATACCCCCAAACTTGTTCCTTTCCTTTTTTCTTTTTTTCTTAAATATATTCTTCATTTACATTTCAAATATTATACCCCTTCCAAGTTTTTCCCCACCCCAGAAAACCCCCAACCCATCCTCCCACCCCCTGCCACCAAAAAGATGCCTCTCCACCCAACCCACTCCCACCTACCCCCTTCGATTTTACCACTCTGGGGCATCTATCAAGCCTTCATAGGTCTCCTCCCACTGATGCCTGACAAGGCATTCCTCCGCCACAATTGTGGCCGGAACCATGTGTACCCCTTCGTTGATGGCTTAGTCCCTGGGAGCCCTGGGGTGGGGGGGTTCTGGTTGGCTGACATCATCTTTCTTCATATATATTCTTTCTTTGCCTTTATTTGCATCATAAGGCTACAAACCCCTTCAGCTCCTCTAGTCATCCCTCCAGCTCCTCCATTGGGAACCCCACGCTCAGTCCAATGGTTGGCTCCTAGCATCTGTATTTATAAGGCTCTGGCAGGGCCCCTCAGGAGACAGCCATATCAGGCTCCTTTCTTGGCATCCACAATAGTGTTGAGTTTGGTGACTGTTTATAGGATGAATCCCCAGGTAGGACAGTCTCTGTCTAGGTGGCCTTTCCTTCAGTCTCTTCCCCATCTCTGTTTCGATGTGTTCTTGGATTTGGTTGGCAAGAATTTTATTGAATATTTTTGCATCAATGTTCAAAAAGGAAATTGGTCTGAAGTTCTGTTTCCTCATTTGGTCTTTGTTTGGTTTGGGTATATGCATTATTGTGGCTTCATAGAATGAATTGGGTAGTATTCTTTGTTTTTCTATTTTGTGGAATAGTTTGAAGAGTATCAGTATTAGGTCTTCTTTAAAAGTCTAATAGAATTCCCCACTAAACCCACTGGTCCTGGGCATTTTTTGTTTGAGAGACCGTTAATAACTGCTTCTATTTCCTCAGGACTTATGGGGCTATTGAGATGGTTTTTCTGATCCTGTTTTAACATTGGCACCTGGTATGTGTCTAGAAAATTGTCCATTTCTTCCAGATTTTCCAATTTTGTTGAGTATAAGTTTTTAGGATTTGATTATTTTTTGAATTTCCACAGTTAGTGTTATTATGTCTCCCTTTTCATTTCTGATTTTATTAATTTGGGTAGTGCCTCTGTGTCCTCTGGTTAGTCTGGATAAGGGTTTATCTATCTTGTTGATTTTCTCAAAGAACCAGCTCCTGGTTTTGTTGATTCTTTGTATAGCTGTTTTTGTTTCTATTTGGTTGATTTCAGCCCTGAGTTTGATTAATTCCTGCCATTTATGAGTGCATTTGCTTCTTTTTGTTCTAGAGCTTTCAGGTGTGTTGTCAAGCTGCTAGTGTAAGCTCTCTCCATTTTCTTTTTGGATGCACTTAGCACTATGAGTTTTACTCTTAGCACTGCTTTCATTGTGTCCTGTAAGTTTTGGTAATGATGGGTCTTCATTTTCATTAAATACTAAAAAGTCTTTAATTTCTTTCTTTATTTCTTCCTTGACCAAGTTATCATTAAGTAGAACATTGTTCAACGTCCATGTATGTGTGTTTTCTGTTGGTTTTATTTGAACTTAAGACCAGCCTTAGGCAATGGTGATCTGATAGGGTGCATGGAATTACCACAGTATTCCTGTATCTGTGGAGGCCTGTTTTGTGACCAGTTATATAGTTAGTTTTAGAGAAGGTACCATGAGGTGCTGACAAGAAGAATATTCTTTTGCTTCAGGGTGGAATGTTCTATAAATATCTGTTAGATTCGTTTGGTTTATAACTTCTGTTAGTTTCACTGTGTCTCTCTTTACTTTCTCTTTCCCTGATCTGTCCATTGCTGAGAGTGGGGTGTTGAAGTCTCCCGCTGTTATTGTGTGGTGTGCAATGTGTGCTTTGAGCTTTAGTAAAGTTTCTTTTATGAATGTGGGTGCCCTTCCATTTGGAGTATAGATGTTCAGAATTGAGGGTTCATCTTGGTCAATTTTTCCTTTCACCAGTGTGATGTGTCTCTCCTTATCTTTTTTGACAACTTTTGGTTGAAAGTCAATTTTATCCAATACAAGAATGGCCACTCCAGCTTGTTTCTTGGGACCATTTGCTTGGAAAATTGTTTTCCAACCTTTGACTCTGAATTAGTGACTGTCTTTGTCACTGAGATAGGTTTCTTGTATGCAGAAAAATGTTGGGTCCTGTTTACATATCCAGTCTGTTAGTCTATGTCTTTTTATTGGGGAATTGAGTCTATTGATGTTAAGAGATATTAAGGAAAAGTGATTGTTACTTCCTGTTATTTTCATTGTGGAATTCTGTGTGGCTATCTTCTTTTGGGTTTGTTGAAAGATTACATTATTGCTTTTTCTAGGGTGTAGTTTCCCACCTTGTGTTGGTATTTTCTACCCATTATCCTTTGTAGAGCTAGGTTTGTGGAAAGATATTGTGTAAATTTGATTTTGTCATGGAATGTCTTGATTTCTCCTCTGTGATAATTGAGAGTGTTGCTGGGTATAACAGCCTGGACTGACATGTATGTTCTCTTAGGGTCTGTATGACATATGCCCAGGATCTTCTAGCTTTCATCGTCTCTGGTGAGAAGTCTGGTATAATTTTGGTAGGTCTGCCTTTATATGTTACTTGCCCTTTTTCCCTTTACTTCTTTTAATATCCCTTTTTTGTTTAGTCCCTTTGCTGTTTTGTTTATTATGTGACAGGAGGAAATTTTGCTCTGGTCCAGTTTGTTTGGAGTTCTGTGCTTCTTGTATGTTCATGCACATCTCTTTCTTTAGGTTAGGGAAGTTTTCTTCTATAATTTTGCTGAAGATATTTTCTGGCCCTTTAAGTTGAAAGTCCTTGCTCTCTTGTATACCTATAAATAATCCTTAGATTTGGTCTTCTCATTGTGTCCTAGGTTTCCTGGATATTTTGGGTTACATTTTTCATTTGCATGCATTTGGTTTGCATTTTGCATTTTCTTTGACTGTTGAGACAGTGTTTTCTTCAGCACCTGAAGTTCTTTCTTCTATCTCTTGTATTCTGTTGTTGATGCTTGCATCTATGACTCCTGATTTCTTTCCAAGGTTTTCTATCTCCAGAGTTGTCTCTCTTGTGATTTCTTTGTTGTTTCTACTTCCATTTTTGGAATTTTTTTCCATTCCTTCTCTTGTTTGTATTTTCCTGTAAGTCTTTAAGGGATTTTTGTGTTTCCTATTTAAGGGCTTCTACCTGTTGACCCATGTTCTCCTGTATTTCTTCCAGGGAGTTCTTTATGTCCTTCTTGAAGTCATCTATCAGCATCGTAAGATGTGATTTTTAAATGCAGATCTTGCTTTTCTGGTGTGATGGGGTACCCAGGACTTGCTGTTGTGGGAGAACTTGGTTCAGATGGTGCCATGTTGCCTTGGTTTCTCTTGGTAATGTTCTTGCATTTGCCTTTTGCCATCTGATTATCTCCAGTGTTAGTTGGTCTTGCTGCCTCTGACTGTGGCTTATCTGTACTCCTGGGATTCCAGTTCTCTCTGTGCTCTCAGATCTCTCCACATCCAACTGCTCTGAGTGCAGCCTGTTATCTCCGATGGATCAGGAGATGGTGGCTTCACTGTAGCAGACCCACCGAGAGTCTGCCGTAGCAGAAAGGCCAGGCAGTGGAACCACTTGTTCCTTTTCAACTTGCCTTCTTGACACAATTGCTGTGCACTACTATCTCCCACTTGCAAAATGTGCCCTTATCATTACTCTTTGATCCATTCCTCCCACCTGCCCTAACTTTATTTGGTCAGTGCTAAACATTTCTGACCACCCTCCTATAGCAGCCACAGCCCACTACTCATCCCAAGATCTCACATGGTTGCCTGGCTCTTCTCTCTCCAAAGCATGGTCAACCTCTTTCTTTCTGTCTCCCTTTTCCTCCAGGGATGCGGAAGTTCCACCTATACCTTCCACCCAGCAATTGGCCCATGGCTTTCTTTACTGACAGACCAAAAACCACTTGGGGGACAGGATCTTAGCATCAGAACTGCCCCTACACCTCACCTTTTTTGTCTAATAAAATATTTAAAAAACCTCTTCTCCCAGACATAAATTGAACAAAAGTATAATAATCATGTAAATTACACAGTATGATATACAAATGACATCCAGTCCATTATATTTGTCAATTAGATGAAGTACTCTACCACCATTCCTAAGTGGATCTGTCCCTGGATTATGTTTATATTTTAGCCTGTAACGCTATCGGAAACCATATCTTCTACTCTATAGCCTCTCTCTGAATGTTAAACAACTTGACTATAATTATGAGACTTAAACTAGTTTTCAGCCCCATCAGAACTCTAAGAATGACTTAAACATTACCTGGATATATAAGAAACACAAACACCTGACTACCTGTACAGCTCCCTAATTCCTGAAAATGTTGGAGCATCAGTCTTCAGCATTCTGGCCCAGGATCATCTGTCAGACCTTTGCAGAACAGAATTATTAAGGCCTGCTTGGTAGAGCCAATAGCTGATTATTTTGCATAATGTGTCCTTTTCCTGAAAAGTATTTTGTTTGTAGATGAAATAGTCAATTTTTGCCCAGTGTTGCCATGTTAAGCAGCCTTGCCTGGAGGGGAAGACGCTCAATTCCTTCTTTGAACCAAGCAGGGGGTGCTGTCAGGAGCAGGTGTGTCTCACTGTCAAATGATTAATAGCATTAAATTCTGTGGATTTCTGATGTTTTTGAAGAATATATATATGGAAATATAAACCTTAACTAACTACTCTTCGTTATTTCTAATTGATATGTATGGAAAACACGCTTTAATTGAATCACAATCTAACATAATTAGAGATTGCTATCAGGCCCTTAACTCATATTGCTTAATCATCTAAAAACAGTTTGTAGTAGCAGTTATTAGAAGGACTGCATCTAAGCTTTGTATTTTTAAATGAGTTGTATAGGCACAATGTCTAGCTAAGAGTAACAATATTAATCTCAAATTTTATACCCGTATAAGAAATTCATACCAATGAGAACCTTAAATCTGAATCAAAATAAATTCTGTACCAATATAAGAAATTACAACTTCAACTTTCAATCAATTATAAAGCTTTCTATCAGTTAAAGTTATGGATACACAATCAATTCCACCTAATCCCTCTTTATTCAAATTATGACCATTCCAAAATTATCCCTTAAATTGGACATTTTTCTATAATTTGTAAAATTATAGAAACCAAACCAGGTCCCCAAACCAGGGAATTGGGCTGACAACTCTCCATAACTTCGTCCCAGCTGAATACGGGCAACGAAAAATTCTTTAAAGGGGTGGGGAGGAAATTTTGAAAATTTGGTTAGATTTAAGCTTTAGCATCTGTTATCCAGTCTCTGTGTGCTTAGAAGGCTCAGGGATTGACTGAAGTTCAGAATAGATCCATCTGAAATGTTGAATGAGGCAGGATGACCTGGAACCCACGATTATCGGGTCCAAGCCGGTCAGTTCAGCATCTCTGAGGATGAATCTCACCAAAGCTGTACGTTCTGCAATATATTAATCTCACAACAAAAATTTTAGTACCATTAAGTACTATTCGTATGGATTGTTCGGGATGCACAGATCAGTTAAGAATGAAATTCTGCTCCTTGTTTGAGCATGTGAAAGACAGCTGCCTATTATGAGTTAATTTTAATAATGGCTAATTATAAGTCTTCATTCGTGCCATGTGAAGGATGGCACAAATTATCTTTACCTGTCCTGGTTAATTCTCTTGAACATTTCTAGTTCTTCAGGGGGTCTCCCCCTGTCGTATCTGATCCATATCCCCGTGGAAGGCTCTGGCAGGGCTCCTTCAGAGGCAACCATGGCATGTTCCTTTTGGTATACACTTCTTATCATCCATAGTAGTGTCAGGGTTTGGTGACTATTTATAGGATGAATCCCCAGGAAGGGCAGTCTCTGGGTGCCCTTTACTTCAGTCTCTGCTCCACACTTTGTCTCCCTTATTGTTCCCGTGAGTATTTTGTTCCCTTTCGCAGAGGAACCACAACATTCTCACTTAAGTCCTCCTTCTTCTTGAGCTTCCTGTGCTGTGTGAATTGTAACTTGTTTATTTTGAGCTTTTGGGCTAACATTCACATATCAGTAAGTGCATACCATGTGTGTTCTTTTGTGATTGGGTTTCCTCGCTCAGGATGACACTTTCTAGTTCCATCCATTTGCTTAAGAATTTCATGAATTCATTGGTTTTAATAACTGAATAGTACTCCATTGTGTGTATATACAACATTTTCTGTATCCATTCCTCTGTTGAAGGACATCTGGGTTCTTTCCAGCTTCTGGCTATTATAAATAAAGCAGCTATGAACATAGTGGAGCATGTGTCCTTATTACATGTAGGAGCATCTTCTGGGTATATGCCCAGAAGTGGTAGAGCTGGGTCCTCAGGTAGCACTATGTCTAATTTTCTGAGAAATTGCCAATCTGATTTCCAGACTGGTTTTCCCAGCTTGCAATCCCACCAACAATGGAGAAGTGTCCCTTTTTCCCCACATCCTCTCCAGCATCTGCTGTACCCTGAGTTTTTCATTTTAGCCATTCTGACCAGTATGAGGTAGATAAAATCTCAGTGTTGTTTTGATTTGCATTTTCCTGATAACTAAGGATGCTGAACATTTCTTTAGGTTCTTTAGAGCCATTTGAGTTTCCTCAGTTGAGAATTCCCTGTTTAGTTCTGTACCCCATTTTTAATAGGGTTATTTGACTCTCTGGAGACTATCTTCATGAGTTCTTTGTATACATTGGATATTATCCCTCTGTCAGAGGGATGGTAAAGGTCTTTACCATCCCTCTGACAGAGGGATAATAGGACTGGTAAAGATCTTTTCCCAATTTGTTGGTTGCCCTGTTTTGTCTTATTCACTATGTCCTTTGCCTTACAGAAGCTTTGCAGTTTTATGAGGTCCCATTTGTTGATTCTTGTTTTTAGAGCATAAGCCATGAGTATTCTGTTCAGGAAATTTTCCCCTGTGCCCATGTGTTCAAGATTCTTCCCCACTTTCTCCTCTATAAGCTTCAGTGTGTCTGGTTTTATGTGTAGGTCCTTGATCCACTTGGCCTTGAGCTTTGTACAAGGAGATAAGGATGGGTCGATTTGCATTTTTCTGCTTGCTGACCTCCAGTTGATCCAGCACCATTTGTTAAAAATGTTGTCTTTTTTCCACTGGATGTTTTTAACTCCTTTGTCAAATATCCAGTGAGTATAGGTGTGTGGTTTTTTTTCTGGGTTTTTAATTCTATTCCATTGATTTTCCTGCCTGTCTCCATACCAATATCAAATAGTTTTTATCACTATTATTCTGTAGTAGAGCTTGAGGTCAGGGATGGTTATTCTTGCAGGAGATCTTTTGTTGTAGAGAATAGTTTTTGCTATCCTGGATTTTTTGTTATTCCAGATAAATTTGAGGATTGCTTTTTCTAGATCTATGAAGAATTGATTTGGGATTTTGATGGGGATTACATTGAATCTGTACATTGCTTTTGGCAAGATGGCCATTTTTACTATATTGATCCTGCTAATCCATGAACATGGGAGATCTTTCCATCTTCTGATATCTTCTTCAATTTCTTTCTTCAGAGGCTTGAAGTTCCTCTCATACAGATCTTTCAGGGTGCTATTTCCCTAATTTCTTTCTCATCTTGTTTATCCTTTGAGTAGAGGAAGGCTACTGATTTGCTTGAGTTAATTTTATATCCATCCACTTTGCTGAAGTTGTTTATCAGCTTTAGGAGTTGTCTGGTAGAGGTTTTGGGGTCCTTTAAGTTTACTATCATATCATTTGCAAATAGTGATATTTTGACTTCTTCCTTTCCAATTTGTATACCTTTGACCTCCTTTTGTTGTCTGATTGCTCTGGCTAGGACTTCAAGTACTATACTGAATAGATAGGGAGAGAGTGGGCAGCCTTGTCTGGTCCCGGATTTTAGTGGGATTGCTTCAAGTTTCACTCAGTTTAACTTGATGTTGGCTACCGGTTTACAGTATACTGCTTTTACTATGTTTAGCTATGGGCCTTGAATTCCCTATCTCTCTAAGACTTTTATCATGAAGGGATGCTGGATTTCGTCAAAGGTCTTTTCAGCATCTAATGAAATAACCATGTGGGTTTTTTTTTCCCTTTAGTTTGTTTATGTAGTGGATTACATTGATGGATTTCCATATATTGAACCATCCCTGCATCCCTGGGATGAAGCCTACCTGATTGTGGTGAATTACAGTTTGGATGCATTCTTGGATTCGGTTGGCCAGAATTTTGTTCAGTATTTTTGCATCTATGTTCATGAGGGAGATTGGTCTGAAGTTCTCCTTCCTTGTTTGGTCTTTGGTTTAGGTATAAGAGTTATTGTGGCTTCATAGAATGAGTTGGGTCATGTTCCTTGGGTTTTTGAAGAGTATTGGTATTAGCTCTTCTTTGAAGATCTGATATAATTCCCCATTAAATCCATCTGGTCCTGGGCTTTTTTTTTTTTTTTTTTTTTTTTAAATGGGAGACTATTAAGGAAAGCTTCTATTTTCTCAGGACTTATGGGAGTATTTAGATGGTTTTTCTGATCCTGTTTTAACGTTGGCACCTGGTATAAATCTAGAAAGTTGTCCATTTCATCCACATTTTCAAACTTTGTTGAGTATAAACTCTTGTAGTAGGATCTGATGATTTTTTGAATTTCCACAGTTTCTGTTCTTATGTTTCCCTTTTCATTTCTGATTTTATTAATTTGGGTGTCTTTTATGAATGTGGGTGCCCTTGGGTTCGGAGCATAGATGTTCAGAATTGAGAGTTCATCTTGGTAGACTTTTTGCTTTGACCAGTATGAAGTGTCCCTCCTTATCTTTTTTTAACAACTTTTGGTTGAAAGTCAATTTTATCTGATATAAGAATGGCCATTCCAGCTTGTTTCTTGGGACCATTTTGTTGGAAAACTGTTTTCCAACCTTTTACTCTAGAATGGTGACTGTCTTTGTCACTGAGGTGGGCTTCTTGTATGCAGCAAAATATTGGTTCCTGTTTATGTATCCAGTCTGTTAGTCTATGTCTTTTTATTGGGAAATTGAGATCATTGATATTAAGAGATATTAAGGAAAAGTGATTGTTGCTTACTGTTATCTTCTTAGTTAAAGGTGAAATTCTTGTTGTGTAGCTATCTTCTATTGGGTTTGGTGAAAGATTATCTTTGGGCCTCTAGAGGTGGAGGGGTGGTTCTTACCAAATGCCCTGCTGCTGCCAGTTCTCTAGAAAGTATCAGGAAGTAGGATCTTCCTCATGTCAGAATTGTCACGGGTCTACTATATTGGAAGGAATGGGGCAGTGGTGGTGGAGGAAGAGCTGAACATAATTTTTAAATAGTCTCAAGTAGAAGTAAATTTGTCTTGAAAAACTATCCATTTAACCTATATGCTTTTAAACTATTGTAATGATCTTTTGTATCTGTGGGCAAACACCTCTGAAATGAGTATTTTCATAACTTTTGACCAGTCTTCCTTGAGTACGTTGTCCACACTGAGTACTTTCTTTTGAAATCTTTCATGTTGGTTCCATACCCTAGAAACACAGCAGGAAACAGATAGGCCTGTCTCTGCTCTGAGAGAGCTACAACAGGTCAGGGACAGACAGTAACAAGTGAATATGTAACTGTTAGTGATGAAGGATGAAGAGACTGTGATCCGTGCAGGAAGACAGTGATCAGGTCTGTTGAACGAGAATTCAATGTGAGTACTTGATCAAGGCACCTAACATAAATGCATCTTAAATTGTATTTGATAAACACTAGACGAAAAATAATTATGTCTTCTCAGAGGACTCTTACTTGTAGTGTTTCTATGTCAGAAGGAAGCACAGGGCATTGGATCATTGCACAGTGCCCCGGGTATGGCCTTTCGCATTCACTGTAGGAGTCGAGGCCTAGGAACCTTGTGACTGTCTGGTGGCTACTACAAGCCAGTGGCCATTCCTAGCACTCAGTTTTATCTCTTGAATGTAAATCTTGGTGAAGGTCATAGTGTTGGACATGTACCTTGGATTAACTTAAATAATTAAAATAAATTTTGGCTTCAGCATGTAACCTAGTGTTCTACTTTTATGTGTTTGAAAGAAAACTTAATTTTTCAGGTGATAGCAGACTTGGTGTGTGAACTGGTTGTAAAACAACTAAAGCAACATCAAAATACTATGGAAGACAAATTTATTGTATGCTTAAACAAAATAGTGAAGGGCTTCCCACCTCTTGCTGACAGGTAAGGGACAATGACAGGAGGCATGGCACATGGGTAGGAGGTGAGGGAGTGTATCAGTGGCCATCTTCTCATGAACCTCTCTGCCTACCCAGGTTCTTGAATGCTGTGTTCTTTCTGTTGCCAAAATTTCATGGAGTAATGAAGACACTTTGTCTGGAAGTGGTACTTTGTCGAGCAGAGGAGATCACAGGCCTATACTTACAGTTAAAGAGTAAAGACTTTCTTCAAGTCATGAGACATAGGTAAGTTTCACGCTTCACTGACTAGAGTACAACAAAGTTGCAAAATATTCTCTCGCCAGTGGATCTCCTTTAACTATGAACCACTTTGGGTATTCAAAAGAAACATATTTGAAATTTCAAGCCGAGGTTATAGTGGTGAGAGGATGGGAGGAAAATGAGATCCCATCCCTGCTCCTTTGTCTCTGCAGCCTGGGGTAGCGGCATCCAGTCCCATCCTTGCTTTTTTTCTCATACACATGATGAACACTGCTATAATGAAGTACTTTGGGCTGTCTTTAGATTTGTCCATGACTTTCAGTTCCGTACCTATTCCTGTGTTCAAATTGTTCACTTCTTTTCAAAGTTTCAAATGAGTAGAAAGTAATTTTCCCCCTCCCTCCCCCCTTCTCTCACCCTATCCTTCCCTCCCTTTTTTAATTGTCCATTGAGTTTAACTTGTATGTATATAGATATGGGGTTATTCACTTGATTATGGGTACCTTAAAAACGTGGCTACACGAGTGAAGAAAAAAGATTTACATCCCCAGAAACTGTTACTTAGCAATAGCTTTTCATTAGGGTGGAGTATGATGTGCTCCCATCACATGCCAGCGATAGAACATTAATAGGTTCAGTCCTGTTCAGGTGGCCATAGCTCTGTGAGTGCATGTGTGTAGTGGTCATCTCATGTCCCGAAGATGAGGCATGGGATGACCACTCAAGTATTCTTCCCTGCCCTTTGGTTCTTAACTTCTTTCTACTCTTGATCAGTGATGCTTCCTGATACTTGCCGTCCTGTTTAGGACTGAACAATCAACAGTCACTTCTCAGAACTTTGAAAATGTTTTAGTCTATATTAACCATTATCCACGTACAAAAAGAAACTTTTCTGGCCAAGGTTGAGAGTGGGTATGAACATAAATATTTAAAAGTTGTCTATTATTTAGCAAAACGACAATAGTAAATTTTTCTCCTTAGGGCATATATGACCTCTCTAGCTATGAGCTTTTTACACGGTACAGTTGTGAATTTCTTTGTATGGATTAGGCTTCAGACTACTCAGAAAACAGTTGGTTACTCCCATAGCATTCATATCACTATCAGACCAGTGGGTACATCTTTTATTAGTTATTTTATTTATTTACATTTCAAATGTTATCCACCTCCCTCGTTTTCCCTCCATAAATCTTTTTCCTCATCACCCCCTCCCCATTGCTTCTATGAAGGTGTCACCCAACAGCCTCACCACCCTAGCATTCCCCTATACTGGGGCATCAAGCTTGCACAGGACCAAGGGCCTCTCCTCCCATTGATGCCAGACAAGGCCATCCTCTGCTACATATGCAGCTGGAGCCATAGGTTCCTCCATGTGTACTCTTTGGTTGGTGCTTTAGTCCCTGGGAGCTGGGGGGTGGTACTGTTTGGTTGGTTGATATTGTTGTTCTTCCCATGGTGCTATAATCCCCTTCAGTTCCTTCAGTTCTTCCCCTAACTCCTTCATTGGGGTCCTTGTGCTCAGTCTGAGGGTTGGCTGCAAGCATCCGCATCTGTAACGGTCAGGCTCTGGCAGAGCCAGTCAGGGAAAGCTATATCAGGCTCCTGTCAGCAAGTGCTTCTTGGCATCAGCCATAGTGTCTGGGTTTGGTGTGTACAGATGGGATGGATCCCCAGGTGTGGCCATCTCTGGATGGTCTTTCCTTCGGTCTCTGCTCTGCTCTTTGTCCCTGCATTTCCTTTAGATAGGAGCAATTCTGGGTTAAAATTTTTGAGATGGGTGGGTGGCCCCATCCCTCAACTGGGGTCCATGCCTATCCACTGGATATGGTCTCTTACAGGTTCTGTCTCTCCTGTGTTGAGTATTTGGGCTAGTGTTCCCTGTTGGAGCCTCTTGCTTCCCTGGCATCTGGGACTTCCCCCCCTCCCCGTTCCCCACTGCTACACACCTCCATTCAAATTGCTAATCTGCATTCTCCTCCTTTTCCTTCCCTCTTGCCTACCTTTCTCCCTCCCAGGTCTCTCCCTCCGCCTCCTGTGATTATTTTGTTCCCTGTGGGCACATCTTGCCTTACATGTGAGGTCTACTACTAGGTAGAATCAATGCTGACTTTTCCTCGGTGGTCAGGATTGCACGGCACTTACAGAACTATGAAAGCTAGCCAGGGAGGATGTTTGTAAGTCAGGTCCAATTTAATTTCTCTATGATGTTTCAGCAGCAGAGTCTTAGTGTTTAGTTTTAGTGAGCAACTAAGTATAATAGTAACAACCTGTATTACTTTAAAGTTCTCTGGAGCTTCCTTGACCATCAGTGAATATAGAGGTAGCCTGTTCATTGGCAACTTGGGTTTTCACTTAGTAACCCATGACTTGTGTCTGCAGTATTGTCTACCCATGCAGTGTACCTCTGTACTCAAACTCTTAAAAAAACAACAGCAACAACAAAACAAAACAAAACCTCTACTTTTTGGGGTACTGGTAGGTACCTGTTTAATCCAGTACTCGGGACTCAGGTGTATCTCTGTGAGTTCAAGGCTAGCCTGGTCTACAGAAAGAATTCTAGAATAGCCAAGGCCATACACAGAGAAAACCCTGTCTTGAAAAACCAAAAGAAAAAAAGCAAGCAAACAAGCAAATAAACAAAATCACTTTTAAATTAACTTGCCAAGTAATGACTTTCTATAACGCTTCTATAACTCGTTTGTTTTGGTTAATCACCCCCCCTGTCTTCTACCCCATCCTTCCACGCCTGGTATTGTTCCTTTCTCTTATTCTCAGCCTGTGCTCTGTCTGCTTTTCATATCACAGGTGTTTTTCTATCCACTCCGCACTTAAGGCCTCTTCCCCTCTCCCATCTTATGGGCTGTTTCTATATAGACACAACAAATTAAATACTAATCTGCAAGTTTGAATCTAGGATCCACTTACTAGAGTTGTCTCTCAGGGCTACCTTAGTAGAATACCTCCCATGTATTTTCCTGCTTTCATTTTTCTTTTTAACTGAATAAAACTCTATTGAGCATGTGTTTATGTGTGCCCGTGCCTGCTTTTCACTGCTCTTCCCCTGAAATATTGTGTTATAAATTGTAACAACTTTTGAAATTTTAGAACAAAATGAAAATGTTGTTTTTCATATTTTGTAAGTATGATAATAATAATTGTTAAATTTATGTGTTACAAAAAATCTTTATTATAGAGATGATGAGAGACAAAAAGTGTGTTTGGATATAGTTTATAAGATGGTGGCAAAATTAAAACCAGTAGAACTCCGAGAACTTCTGAATCCTGTTGTGGAATTTGTTTCCCATCCTTCTCCAGCATGTAGAGAACAAATGTATAATATTCTTATGTGGATTCATGACAATTACAGGTTAGCCATTCGTTGCATTTTACATCATTTTTTTAAAAAAGTCTTGTGTGCATATATGCATGGTGTGTGTGTGTGTGTGTGTTCACAAAATCTGTTGTGTTTTTTTTTTTTTTTTGAGTGTGTGAGTGCCCTCTTATAAACTTACCTTCATAGTAAATCTTTTAATAGAGACAGATCCCAGGCAGTGTCTTGTCTCAGGTACCTGTAGAGGTGACAGGACTCAGGCCACAGAATAAGTTCTATTCTGATCTTACACCTTTAGCAGCTCTATCAAACTGTGTTGGCCATCAGCAGCATACAAACCCACCATTACTTTAATAATGACTGTGTGGTTAGAGTAAAGCAGAGTACTGATACTTTGTTGTTTTCTCAAACAGAGATCCAGAGAGTCAAGTGGATGAAAACTCCCAGGAAATATTTAAACTGGCAAAAGATGTTCTGATTCAAGGACTGATTGATGAGAACCTTGGACTCCAGTGTGTATTTCTGGAATTAGATCAGGATTAGGTTATTGCTTTCAAGACTAGCTTAAAGTATTTACTGTGATATCATTATTTTCTATTCTTCCTGCATTTTCTAATCCTTAACAAAGTGTGTTTTAAATCACTATATGAGGAATAAGATTCTTAAAATCCTAACAGGTTATTTCAAAATAAAACTCATAGAAAGGTGCTTAGAACAAAGTACTTACACAGTGAGTTAAAGATTTTCAAGTTGAAGCAACTTTTCTGTTTCCCATTTAACACAAATAGTTAAAATCATATTATACATATCAAGGTTACATGAAGAGTTGGACCCTTTAGCATTAAGAAGAAACCATAAGGTTTATTCTATGTGGAGATATAATCAATGATAATTGTTCTCTAAAATGTCCTAACTTAGTTATGTGAATATCTTACCATGTCAACTGCATTACAAAGGACAAAATTTTTAATATGATTTGACATAATACCTATTTTTCTCCTGTTTCAATTTTAAATTCACTGAACATTTAACGGTTTAGATTTAAATTTCTTAAGTACTTATCTATTGAAAGTTCAACATGTTTTATTTTATTTTTCTTTCTGGACAATACTGAAGATTGAACCAAGAGCCTCAGATTTGTCTGGCTAGCAGTGTAATAACTGACCCAAATTCCCAATCTTAACTTGATTTTAAATTAAGTTTTGAATGCATTATAACAGTAATTTTTATATTGAAGTGTTTAAGCAAAGCAGTGAAGGATTTTATAAAATTTGCTTTTGATTCTGAGCATCTAAACCAGAGACTTTAATACTAGGCAAACACTCTTCTATTAACTACAATTACTAATGTTTGTGAAATGATTTTTGGAATTGTTAATACTATATACTTATATTTGTACCCTCTTCAAGGGACAGTCAAACAGTCATCCAGTTTGTCATACATACTACAGTTTGGGGATATTTATCCTTCAAAACATCTGGTTAATCGTTCTCATATTTTTATGTAGTTTCCCTTTGACCGAGATTTCTGTGGGTGAAAAGCTATGAAGTCTGCACAGGACACTATGGGCAGTATTTCCTTTCACTTGCGAGATCTACTGATAGATTTCTCTTCACTTTTCAGACTAATTATTCGGAATTTCTGGAGCCATGAAACCAGATTGCCATCCAATACGTTGGACCGATTGCTGGCATTAAATTCTTTATATTCTCCCAAGATAGAAGTCCACTTTTTAAGTTTAGCAACAAATTTTCTGCTTGAAATGACCAGGATGAGCCCAGATTATCTAAACCCCATCTTTGAGCATCCTCTGTCAGAATGTGAATTTCAGGTAAAGTGTACTCCTTCTAATAATGGTGACTTATGTGTTTCCCCTGTTGGTGAATGTCTTCTAATGTTGTCTACCTACTTTCTTAATTTTCTTAAAATATCAACATACTCCTTCCTTAAGATATGGACACGCGCCTCCTCCCCCGCTGTCTCACCTTCTTGATCCTCTCAGACTCCACTTTCCTGTTGTTCCATGTGTGTGTGTGTGTGTGTGTGTGTGTGTGTGTGTGTGTGTGTGTGTGAATTATAACACACAGTCTTTTCACCTATACACCAGTTTCCAAAATACTGACTCTGAGACTTAATTCTTTATGCACGAATGTTCAGACTATAAGCTTGGGCTTGTTCTCTGACTAGCTCATAGCCTAGTTAACATGTTCATTCTATTGTGTGAGTGCCACATGACTATACTCTTCTATTTCATGTGTCTGTCTCCTCAGAATTTGGGGCAAATCTTCTTCCCAGAATCCCACTTCCTATTTCTTGCCTAATAGGCCATCAGCTTTTACTGACAGGTGATTCTTCTATATAGTGCACAATCTTCAAGTAGATGTCCTGGTCCTGGTTCTTACAGTCTTTCTGGCCCTTCCTCTATGTTTCCTAAGCCTTAGGTATAGCAATTGCTGTATAGATGTATCAGTTGGAATTGGACATCCCATGATCGGATGTCTGTATTTTTGAGCATTTGTAGATTTCTGTAACAGTCTCTTTATGCTGTAAAAAGAAACCTCTAAAAAGAAAACAAAGGTTATTTGGAGTTATAATAAGATGCCTTAAGAGAATACAGGCATAAATAAGAAAGTTCATTTATATTTCATTTATAGCTTATACACATAGCCTGAATATAAAATATGTACATATAGGTTTTTAGGTAAGCTGGGCGGTATGAGTGTGGTAGTTGAATTGTGGCATCATTGGCATTGTCAATATGGCACTGGCCCCATGATATAAAAGAATAGGAGATATAATGTAGGAGTAGGAGAATGGAGTCTCTCCATTGTGATTATTTTTTCTACTTTTAAAGTAAGTATTTGTTTAAAAAGGTTCTTCTGACTGAGCAAAGTAGTACACACCTTTAATACCAGAACCTGGGAGGCAGAGGCAACTTTGTGAGTTTGAAGCCAGCCTCGTCTACATAGTCAGTTCTAGATCAGACAGGACTACATAGAGAAACTCTGTTTCACCAAAAAAAAAAAAAAAAAAAAAAAAAAAAAAACAAGAGGAGGAGAGGGAGGGGGACAAAGAAAAGGTTCTTCTAGGGCCTGTAGATGTAGCTGAGCTGGTGGAGGGCTTGGCTGGTATGTAAGAAGTCTTGGATTCAGTTCACAGCAGCACATAAACGGGGCATGATGGTACATATACTTGGGAGTTGGAAAGTCAGGAAAGCCAGAAGTTGAAGGTTATTCTTGATTATGTAGAGAGTTCAAACCCTTTAGACTAGGGCTAGCCATCTCAAAAAAAGAAAGAAAGGACTGGGCAGTAGTGGCACTCACCTTTAATCCCAGCAATTGGGAGGCAGAGGCAAGCAGATCTCTGTGAATTTGTGACCTGCCCAGTCTACAGAATGAATTCTAGGACAGCCAAGGCTATGTAGAAAAACCCTGCCCCAGGAAATACCAAAAAGAATTTAAAAAATAAAAATAAAAAGTAAACAAGGATTTACTTTGTTTTTCTTGGAGTGCCAGTATATACCCTTACTGCTCCTTTTTGCGTGCTTGAAATTAAACTTAGCCTCACTAGGCAAGCGTGGAAATATTTCTGTGCCACTACAGAAGGAGCATCATGTTCTTTGAAACTTTTCTTTCCATAGGAATATACTATAGATCCTGACTGGCGTTTTCGTAGTACTGTTCTTACTCCGATGTTTATTGAGACCCAGGCCTCTCCAAGTACACTTCATACCCAAACCCAAGAAGGCTCCCTCTCAGACCAAAGGCAGAAGCCTGCACAAGTGCGGGCCACCCAACAGCAGTATGATTTCACTCCAACACAAACTTCAGGTAACACATGACCAGGCCTTTGACAACAACTTCTGTTGCAAGAACATTGATTTTTTTATTTTTTTATTTTTTTTTTTTTGTTAAGAGAGATAAAGTGATAACAAGTCACAAAGGCTAGAAGGAAGATGTGTTAGTCAAAAAAATGGAGGTTTTCAGAGTAGTCTGATCCTCTAAGAAAGCAGAAGTTGTCAGGGTTTGAGTGGAGGTGATAGAGCCTCCACTTTTGTAAGAGGAAAGGGATACTGTTTATGGAATGGACTATAATGCTATTGAATCGTGCATTTTAAAATAGTTAAAGTGGTAGATGTTTTTGTTTTTCCATTTAAGTTGGAGAAAAAGATTAATTTTTAAAAAAATTTTGATTGTAGCTAGACAACCTTGGTTTGGTTTGGTTTGACATAAAACTATTTAGTGTGGGGGTCTGGGGAAATACGGTTAAGAGCAGTGACTATTCTTCCAGAGGTCCTGAGTTCAAATCCCAGCAACGACATGGTGGCTCACAACCATCGGTAATGCTATCTAATGCCCTCTTCTGGTGTGTCTGAGGACAGCTACAGTATACTCATATAAATAAAATACATAAATCTTTTAAAAACACCTGTTTAATGTGATATTTAAAGTAACATCTCAAGAGCAAGATAGCATTAACAAGCTTCATTTGGTGATGTCAATAGTTTATAAAACTGTTCTTTTCCAGGTGGGTTAAATTTTTTGCTTTGATATGCAAAGGATAAAGTACAGAATTAAAGATCTAAATCTGTCTTTAAAAGATTCATTTTTATTTTATGTGTTTGAGTATTTTGCCTTCATGTATACATACATATATATGTATACACACACATACACCACACGACGCGCACGCGCGCGCGTGTGTGTGTGTGTGTGTGTGTGTGTGTGTGTGTGTATGCCTGGTGCCAAGAGAGGCTAGAGGAGGGCTCAATCCCCTGAAATTGGAAATTGGAGTTACAGATGTTTTGTAAACTAACATTTGGCTGCTGAGAACTGAAGCCAGGTCCTCTACAGAGTCAAGAAGTTTCTTTTTAAACCCTGAGCCATCTCTCTAGCCCACTTAGTTGTTTTGTATAAACACTTCAGCAGTTTCCTTTACATAATTAGTTTCCCATTCAGTTGTTTATGAAAGTAGAACTAACAATTGAATAATCACAATGGAAATTCTTTGACACTGACTGTAAGCATAAAATTCTATTACTGGGATTGATAATTGCTGCTAGAGAGTTCTGACGCTCAGGCGCCTAGTCTGAGTTGGGTCATACACCAAGTTCCCCTGACCTCAGCCCAGTATCACGTAATTGCAGACGCCCAGTGCCCTGTTTGCTAGCAGGTTTGCCTCACTGAGCGTGCTGTGCTGCTTGACAGCAGCGTCCTCTGTGCTCTCATCCTGTGTCTGTAGTTGAAAGGAGCTCATTTGATTGGCTAACCGGGAGCAGCATTGACCTGCTGGCAGATCACACAGTCGCCTCTTCAGAGAACTTGTCTTCTTCCTTGCTGTTTTCCCACAAGAAGAATGATAAGTCACAGAGAATATTCTGGAAGTCAGTAGGACCTGACTTTGGGACAAAAAAGCTGGGCCTTCCTGGTGATGAGGTGGAAAACCAAGTGAAAAGTGGTAAGTAAATGACTGGAATGTGTTTCAAATGAATTGCCCCTAATGCAGAAGCTTATATGGGGAGAATATATTTCCGACTGTCTACGTTTCCTCCAAAACTAATGAAATCATCGAAATTCAATTTAGTAATTGTTGTCTGGACATCTACCATGTTGAAAATATCATTTTTTATTGTCTTTCATAAACTTTTAAGTGTGTGATATCCATTTATTTAGTGAAGTTTGGGGAACATTTGGAGTAGGTAAAGCAGTAAATGGGATAGAATTTGTAAGCCAGTGTCAGGGCTGAGATTTTAAATCCGGACAGTGTGGAGTAAGCGTGTAGAAAGACTAGGTAGACAGAGGGAGTCTGACAAATGGTGGAAGCCTGGGATACAGGAAGAAAAAGGAGAAGAAGGAGAAAGAGAGGAAGGAATGTGATATTTTAGTTCAGTGGAACGGACTCAAAATTAGCTGAGCAAACTTTGTGGAGAGTAGAATCCATGCTGACAGTTCTGTGTAGTCCAGCTGAATTGATGTTCTGGGAAACAAGGGGAATGGTGAAGAGTCCAGTAAAGGAAAGAAAGCAAGGTACACTTAAGGAAGCAACCACCAAATAGATCAGTCCCGAGGACTCTGATCCCTTCAAGAGGTTATATGGGAGCAGGCAGTGTAAGATGAACTCAAAGCAGGCAAATCCAAAAGCACTTTCATTCCTTAGCAGCTTTATGGTAAGTGGGCAGGGATGGCCTCATTTCAGAACCACTGTGAGACCTAACCAACAGAAAGCCTGGGGAAAAGACAGCTCTTCACAGAACTCAGAAGTGGGTGTTGTCTCTCTAAGCTAGAGTTACAGGTGTGGGGATTTGAGCTCAGATCCTCTAGAGGAGCAGCAAGTACTCTTAAGCTGCCTCTTTTCTCTGTTATATGGGTCTGGGAGCGTCAAACTCAAGTCATTGGGGGTACCCACGAGCCCCTTGACCAATCAGTGAGCTTGCCAGCCAATATTTTGTCTTAAAATTGTTATAGACCTTCCCTTTCCAGCATCCTTTCTGACCATGGTACAGAGACCTTCTCAGACTGGCTTTTCCACCTCACTCCTTCCCCAGATCTGCTGCCATGTCCTTGCTTCGCACCCCCCCACCCCATCCCCGGGTGCTGGTCGCCACAGACCATGGGCATTTGCCTGTGACTGCTGGGTCCGTGCTTTGTCCACCATTTAATTGGGGCGTTCTGAGACAGTAATAACCCTCATGTTCTTTAGAGTTCAGAGTTGCTGCATGGTTCTTTCTGTTCTTTCTGTTTGGCTTGTATCCTTAACAAGTCACTAAATTACAATTTAAAAGTACAGATAAACTCACATTTTCACTTTTGGGATCCTGGGAAATCATGGAAGTCAACTGAACATGTTGTTTAATTGACCATGAGTTGGCAAACCTGCTTTATATTCTTCAGGCACTCACAGCCAGGCAGAAATTCTGAGATTACGCAGACGATTTTTAAAGGACCAAGAAAAACTGAGTTTGCTGTATGCCAAAAGGGGCCTCATGGAACAAAAACTAGAGAAGGTTTGTATCTTCTTCAAGAATTCGATACTTACTACGCTTCACAGTATACTAAGGAAAAAAGTTCTGTTCAATATTGATCTACAAAATTACAGGAGCAGAGCTACCATAGGTATCTTCTGACATTAATGAGCATTAAGGATATTCATGATACCTGGTTTAAAAAAAAGGGGGGCAGGATCGTAGATTTAAGGCCCCTGTCTACAAACAAACAAGAAATTACAGATGTGTCATCATATTGAAATATAGCTCAATCTACTATCTGTGAAACAGTCATTTAGTTGTGAAGATGCTGAACAATACTTAGGAACAACATGTTGATAATTAAACATTAGAAGTTCATGTGTTTGTATTTGTATTCTTTGTATAAACGTGTCTGAAGCATGATATTCAGTGTCAGACATCATAGTAAGTGCTAGCTGTGAAGAGATGATCAGGAAGCCATGTCTACTACATGACACATTAAAAGGGAAGCTGAGATTAGAAAGTGCGCTAGCAGAATTAAACTATGCTTTCGTCTATGGAAAGCCTCTCTGGAAAGAGAGGACTGAAATTGGAACTACTGATGCGGGGAAAGCTGAGAACGCACTAGGGAAGGAAGGAGTTTGTAAGGACTGAGAAATATGTGTGTGAGAGTGTAGGCATGGCTGTGGACCTTTACACAAGGCGTGCTGTGTGTGGTATTGGAGTGGGACTTAGCGCTCAGATTTATAATTTTTGTGGATATTGAGATTTGGATTTTTCAATTATGGCCTTTTGTCATACTGACCATATTGTAGGATAAGTAAATTATTACTTCTCCTTTGTACTAAAGCTGTATTCCGGCAGTTTCATTTTGCATCCATGCTTGCTGTTCTTCTGTTTGGTTGAATGGTTGGTTGTTGTTTTTACTCCTTTGGTTGGTTTTGAAGCACTGTAGCACGAGCTAACCTCAGACTTGCTATCTAGCCAAGGATGACTTTGAACTCCCTATCCTTCTTTACTGCCAAAGCATGCACCAACACACTTGGCCTACTCGGTTTTCTTACAGGAAACTTCAATTTTCATTCTTTGCTTCTGGTAGGATATCAAGCGTGAGTTAAAAACGAAGCAGGATGCCCAGGTTGTTCTGTACAGAAGTTATCGTCATGGCGACCTTCCTGATATCCAGATCCAGCACAGTGCTCTGATCACCCCCTTGCAGGCTGTGGCCCAGGTCTGTCCAGATATCATGCTTTATGTTCACATTAGAAGCTCTGTGTATAGTTTAGGGATCTATGTCTAGAAAAAAGGGTCATACAGTAGTGGTGACTTCCCTTAATTTGCACACGTAAAGACGGCCCTAATTCCCATTCCTAGTTCTGTGACCTCTTGCCTCCTGAGGAGACCCTGACATAGTGTTAACAGGAGTGGGTACTAACACTGAGTGCCTTTGTCAGGCAAGTGCACTCTCGGCCACAAGGAGCTCTTTAAAATCGGATTGACATTTATATTTCTTACCCAGTATCAGAATGAGATAATGGGAGAAAATATCAGCATTGATTTTGAAGAACTTAATAATCATTTAGATTACTGTCTTGTGTACTTTTTATTTAATCTAAATAATTCTGAATTGACAATAATTTTTTAACTGTATTAGACATGTACACTTGCCAGGCTTCCTCCTGCGGAGGCAGTTTATGTTACTATAGTAAAATATTGAAACCTTTACGTAGGCGCATCAAGAAATTAGAGACCTACCTCCTTCATTGTCCTTATTTCCCATGTGTTCATGGGAGAAACTTTGTCCATGTACAATCATTTAAATTTTCATAGGATTTTTGATACCATGAAGTACCTTCACATCCTTATACCAGATTCTCCAAATAGTCTTATACCATCGAGGTTATGATTAGATGAAGACTGGAGGATACCAATGATTGAAATATATGGTCAAAGCTACAGGTACCTCCAAGTGTCAGGCAAGCGTGAGACGCCTGTCTTCCTCTCCATCTCTCAGTTGTTTAGTGCCGGCTGCTGCCTCTTGTGCACAGTGGACGCATGCTCCTCAGGTGCCATCTTCTCTTCATTGTGTCCTCCTTAAGCCAGAGGACACTGTCATGTATATGTATAACACTGTTGGCAGTTACAGGCTTAAGATGTTGTCAAAGCTCACCTATTTGTGCTAAGAAAACAAAATGCACTGGGCAGTGATGGCACACGCCTGTGATCCCAGCACTCTGGGAGGCAGAGGCAGGCAGATTTCTGAGTTCAAGGCCAGTCTGGTCTACAGAGTGAGTTCCAGGACAGCCAGGGCTACACAGAGAAACCCTGTCTCGAAAAAAAACAAAACAAAAAAACACCAAAACAAACCGTGCATATTCTTTTAAAGAAGCAAGACTGCATTTTTTCTTTTCTTTGAGGAGAGGTGTTCCGGTCCTTTAAATTATCCACTTCTAGTTCTAGTACTTTATTTAACATATGTTTGTTTATGAACTCCCTATTGTATATGCCAGCTATCGCTTTAACTGCTAGGGTACAGTATTGGGTAAGCCAGAAGAAGCTACACTGATCTGTCTTCTGTCTTCTCTCTCTCTCTCTCTCTCTGACTCTCTGACTCTCTCTCTCTCTCTCTCTGTCTCTGTCTCTGTCTCTGTCTCTGTCTCTGTCTCTGTCTCTGTCTCTCTCTGACTGGGAACCATGCCTGTAAGAAACAGCAAAGGGGAACATGTATAGTGTCTGTCACAGGACCAACAGGCAGCACTGCCTGATGCTCATGGATTTTTTTTTTTTTTTGGCTTTTGTTTCAATTGGATTGATTAATTAATTTTATATAAATTTTTGGAGACATAGTTTCTCTTCATAGTCCTGGAAGTCACTATGTAAACCAGACTAGCCTCAAATTCACAGAGATCTGCCTACCTCTGCCTGCTGAGAGCCAGGATTAAAGGTGTACTCAACCATATCCAGATGAGGACATTTTTACTTCAGTCACCATTGTAGGTAATTAACAGACATGAATATTTAGAATTCTCTGACAAATGAAGGGATTTCTCCATAGGTCTCAGGAATCAGTAGCCAGCTAACAAACTGCTAAAAACTTACTGAATGAAAGTAACAGGTTGTAAAGCAGTAGATAGTAGATGAAATACCACAAAGGCTGGAAAAAGACCAGCCCTTGAAGTATTTTCTAAAATTTTGTATAATAATATTTTAAGTGTTTAAAGACTTTTTACTTAAAAGACAAGTAATGTTTGTGTGACTTTGATGTTGCGTTTATAAAGTAGAGTACTTCTTCAGTTTTATTCTTCACTACATAAGAATACATAGCTAGGAAGTGTTCTTGATGTTCACAGTGCAGACGTTACATATCTGCATCAAGGATAGTGCTCCTGTGCCATGGAGCTCTGTGTAAGTCATTGTTCCAAGGCCTTTGCCAGCCTGGCCGCACACACGACACGGCCCGTGGTTAGTCTGATCAGAGCGTGAGACACTAGCTTCAACTCTGAAGGCCAGTTGTGTGATGATGTTCTCATCATAATTCACAGCACGCCAACAGTATTTGACTAAATTCCCGGTGCTCCTCTCCTTGTCTAGTAGGCTGTTAAAACTTTGTAAACTGAATTTAGACATATAATGGATGTGTTTTTCATGGTTAGTATTTAAAGTAAAGTTCTAAAATAGTGCCAGTGAATTATCACACCTTTACTTCAAGTGTGATTTATGTTTATTTTTTATTTTTCACAGAAAGACCCAATAATTGCAAAACAACTCTTCAGCAGCTTGTTTTCTGGGATTTTGAAAGAAATGAATAAATTTAAGACAACATCTGAAAAGAATGTCATCACTGAAAATTTGCTCCAAGACTTCAATCGCTTCCTTAATACAAGTTTCCTGTTCTTTCCGCCCTTTGTCTCCTGCATCCAGGTAAAGGCCTGCATACTCTTCTTTTTAGTCACTACTGCTCTGTTCTGACGCCACACGCCTAATGCCATCACTTTGTTTCCCAAACTGAAACTTGAGAAACAAGGTATTTAACAGTAAACGTATTATTTAGGTTATCTCTTCTAAGTGGCATGTGTAATTTATTTGGTTTTTATTATTTTTGCTCCCTAAACCTACCCTTGTATATGACACTAATTAACTCTCTTTAGAGTTTTGATTAAACTATGCGTATGTATATATAAATACATGAATGTTTGCCTGCATGTGTACCTCTCCCAAATGTGCGCCTTACTATGTTTCCTACTGAACCTGGAGTGCACTGACTTAGCAAGATTGGTTGGCAAGCAAGCTCCCCGATCCTCTCTGCCTCCCGGTGCTGAAACTCTAGAGTCTGTAGTTTACACAGGGCCTAGTCATCTGAACGAACACAAGTCTTCCGGTTTTCATGGCTCAGAATTTAACAACATCATTTCCTGCAGCCCCAACCCTCTGTTTTCTTTAGTTGTTTTTCCTTCTGTATTATTTTAGAAAGCTCTTTCCTGCCTTGAGGTGGTAATTGAGAATATGTCTAGCTTTGTTCTAAGTGGCCACAGCCACGAGGAGACAAAAATCCATGCCACCCCAAATGTTCATTCTTCACAAGTGTCACTGACAAACAGAAAACAAAGAATAAATTGGCATCATGCTGTTCTTGAGTGATATGGAAGTATTAAAATTATATAGGGCAGTAGCCAGGCAGGTTATGTAAGTAGCCTCTTGATTAGGTCAGGTATAGCAGTCATTACAGATAAAGAAGTTTTCTCTAAGGAGACTCAGTTGCAGCAGAGAACTCAGCTTAAGTATGCTTTCAGTCATTGCTTAACTACACCTGGCAGACTGTCATCGTTTACTGAATGTCTCCTGAGATAGCGTGACCACTCAGTGAGTAAAGTCACTAACTCCAAACCTGACCATGTGACTTTGATCCCCGGGATCCACGGGATGGAGGAGAGCATTGACGCCCACAAGTTGTCGTCTAATCTCTACATGAACTTACATGTTATACATTTGCCCATTTATATATATATATATATATATATATA
The DNA here is from genome assembly GCF_947179515.1 of Apodemus sylvaticus. Taxonomy (NCBI): domain Eukaryota; kingdom Metazoa; phylum Chordata; class Mammalia; order Rodentia; family Muridae; genus Apodemus; species Apodemus sylvaticus. Next base: position 85,661,542 of record NC_067486.1, on the reverse strand, counting down.
TATATAGATAGATAGATAGATAGATAGATAGATAGATACATACATACATACATACATACATACATACACAATAAATATAAATGAATATAAATTTTTAAATCTTTAAAGTGATTTTAGGAGATAAAGGGTTGGCTCCGTAGTTACCACTGCTCCCTGCTCTTCCAGAGGACCTGGTTTAGTTCCCTGCATGTACATTAGGTGATTCACAACTGCCTGTAACCACAGCTCTAAGAGATGTGACTTACACTCACACAGATACATACTGTAAAATAAGAATCAATCTTACTTCTTTCCATTTTTATTGTTTTTGATAAAATACAATAATAATTTTAAATAAAACTGAATTATGTCATTTCCCCTTTCCCTTTCTGCTCCACAGCCTGTCCCATACCTCCCCCCACAGATCCAATTGGAAATTAAAAGCCTCTTTTGCTTTGATTATTATTGCCAAATTACATATATAGTTTATGCATTCGTATGCATAAATGTATCAGTACAATCTGCTAAGTCTGTTTTTATTATTTGTGTTTATATGGTTTAAGGACTGACCACATTGCATCACATAAAGAAGATCATCTCTGGAAGGGGCTAACTCTCGTACCTTTCCCTCTCCCAGCAGTCTATAATTCTTTGACTAGCAGTGGGAGCTCATTAACTTTAACCCATTCCGCATTAGTGTGTGTGTTGATATTGATGTTATATAATCTTTATGCAGCCATTTCTAGAAGAGACTATTTCACAGCAGACTTCCCGGTATTTGGGCTATCTGATCTTTATGCCCCTTCTTCAGGAATGTTCCTGAACCATGTATGATTTGTGATACATATGTTTCAATTGGTACTGGATTTCCCCACCCTCATTGACCTCAGAATTATATCCAGTTGTGGTTACTGTGACAGTATCTATTTTCTGTATAGAAAAGTTTCTTTCATGAGGGGTGGGAGCTATACTTACCTGTGGCTATAAGAATAAGATTTAGAATATAGTAAGGAATTATGCTTGAATAGCAAAGTGCCAATAGTAGATCTTTTTTTTTCTAATAGCTATGACCTCACTAGCATGGGAAGTTTCCAATACCAGGCATGATTTTCCTCCTGCCAAGTGACCCCTAAGTTCTATTAAACAGTTGTTGGTTATCACCAACATATGACTGTTTTTTATGCCTTAAGTATAGAAATTTATTGACTGAAATATAATTTTACTTGAGTTTATTTTTGTACTATTAGCCCTTTCTAAGGATGACAAACATTTTTATTTGATGGCTTTGGAGAATTTATAGCCTTCAGTGTCGGTCTTCAGTCTTGGCAGCCACATGGACAGTGGCTGGTATATGTGTTACAACATCGAGGGGAACTTGAAAGCAAGTTCTTAGGGTGCTACGTATGTCCAGCATACGTGCAGAGATGCACATTTGAACACCAGCCTGTTTGGAGTACTATCACAGTGAACATTCTTCTGGATAATGAGTTGATGCTATTTTTTATTGTTTTGATGTTTATCGGTCATTGCAATAACTCATGAAATCGTCTTTTCACATATCATTAAGTAAGTTAGCCTCTTGATAGGAATGGTGTTTGCAAAGACTTATAGGCAAGTCAGTGTACCCACTTTTTGGTAAATAAATATAAAATCTGTTCTTTAGCTGCTTTTCTTAACAACTAAAGCTAAGTGTATAAATATTCCTTTAACTTGCAGTTGCTTAGATATATGAAGGAGAGTCTATGTGGTTGAAAACTCTTCATCCTTTTGTTGTTGTTTGTTTTTCAAGACGGTGTTTCTGGGTAGCCCTGGCTGTCCTGGAAATCACTCTCTTGACCAGGCTGGCCTTGAACTCAGAAATCTACCTGCCTCTGCCTCCCAAGTGCTGGGATTAGAGGCATGCACCACCACTGCCCAGCAAAACCTCTGCATCTTTAATTTTAATATTTTGTCAGTGTTTTTCTTGATGTAAATTAATGTTTGGATTAGAAATATAACAGTAAAGGGTTATGTTTTCCCTTTGCAGAAATTGAATGTTGCTAAGAATTTTGCTAATAGTATAGCATAGATACTTTTGTGATATCCCTGCCTGCTACTACTACAAGTCAAAGTTGTTTTTCTTGTGTTTAATAAAAAAAATAATCATCTGTGATGATGTCATCCAAATCCTATATGCTGAAGCTATATGTGGTTTTATAGGAAATAAGTTGCCAAAACCCAGACTTGCTGACACTTGACCCAGCCGCAGTTCGAGTGGGATGCCTGGCCAGTCTGCAGCAGCCTGGAGGCATCCGTCTTCTGGAAGAGGCCCTACTCCACCTGGTGCCCAAGGAACCACCCACCAAACGAGTCCGGGGCAAGACTTGCTTGCCTCCTGATGTTCTCCGGTGGATGGAACTTGCTAAGTAAGTCTGGGGTGGGCCATTCTTGGATGAATAGGAACTCAAGCAGCACAGTAAAATTTCACCTTTATTTTATGAAGAAATGAGCTGGTAAAGAGGCTGGAGAGATGACTCCGTGGTTAGAAGAATTTGCTTTCAGAGAAGATTCAAGTTTGTGTTCCTAGTACCCATGTTGGACAGATCACAGCCACCCATAACTCCAGCTCCAGGGTATCCGGTACTCTTCCTGCCAACAGGCAGACAGACACACAGGTGCACACACATATAAAAAAACTTTTTATGAGCTAATAAAAACATTTCAGGCTGAGATTACTTTAGTCCATGTGTCAAGAATGGCCATGATAAGAAATATTTTCCTTAAAGAAGAAACACTGAATAACCCTGTGATGCATAGTTTCTAATGGCTTCTGGTATTTTTATTACTTTGTCTTACAAATAATATTAGAAATACAAATTATGCTTTGTGGTATACTGTTGTACATGTCTGATTCTCTTTTCCTTTGTTTTAGCATCTGAAAGGCCAGCCTAATCCTGAGAAGGATGTTAAGTCAGAATTCACAGGGCCTGCAAGATGGCTCAGGGAGTAAAGGCGCCTGATACACAAACCTGATGACTGCAGTTCAATCTCCAGATCCCACTTTTGACAGAGAGAGCCAATTCCTGAGAGTTAGTTGTCCTCTGATCTCCACATGCTTACCACCACCACCTTCCCCACTACACACACACAATAAGTAAAATAAAAATTTTAAAACAGTTGGGCAGCTTTCAGGTCTTTAGGCTCTAAGTGAAAAGATCAGCTTGCTTACCTTTCCATTATTATCAGTCAGTGTTTAATGTACACTGTGAAGTCACAGTGTAACTGACCATTATTATCAGTCAGTGTTTAATGTACACTATGAAGTCACAGTGTAACTCACCATTATCAGTCAGTGTTTAATGTACACTGTGAAGTCACAGTGTAACTCACCATTATTATCAGTCAGTGTTTAATGTACACTGTGAAGTCACAGTGTAAATCACCATTATTATCAGTCAGTGTTTAATGTACACTGTGAAGTCACAGTGTAAATCACCATTATTATCAGTCAGTGTTTAATGTACACTGTGAAGTCACAGTGTAAATCACCATTATTATCAGTCAGTGTTTAATGTACACTGTGAAGTCACAGTGTAACTCACCATTATTATTAGTCAGTGTTTAATGTACACTGTGAAGTCACAGTGTAACTCACCATTATTATCAGTCAGTGTTTAATGTACACTGTGAAGTCACAGTGTAACTCACCATTATTATCAGTCAGTGTTTAATGTACACTGTGAAGTCACATAGTGTAAATCACCATTATTATTAGTCAGTGTTTAATGCACACTGTGAAGTCACAGTGTAACTCACCATTATTATCAGTCAGTGTTTAATGTACACTGTGAAGTCACAGTGTAAATCACCATTATTATCAGTCAGTGTTTAATGTACACTGTGAAGTCACATAGTGTAAATCACCATTATTATCAGTCAGTGTTTAATGCACACTGTGAAGTCACAGTGTAACTCACCATTATTATCAGTCAGTGTTTAATGTGCACTGTGAAGTCACAGTGTAAATCACCATTATTATCAGTCAGTGTTTAATGTGCACTGTGAAGTCACAGTGTAAATCACCATTATTATCAGTCAGTGTTTAATGTACACTGTGAAGTCACAGTGTAACTCACCATTATTATCAGTCAGTGTTTAATGTACACTGTGAAGTCACATAGTGTAAATCACCATTATTATCAGTCAGTGTTTAATGTACACTGTGAAGTCACATAGTGTAAATCACTATGCCAGATACAGAAGAAGTGAAACAGATTAGACGTTAGTCATAGACTAAAAACTAAGGGTCTCAATGTTGTGGCTTAGTGGTTGGGATGTGTAAGTCCATAGGTTCTGTAAAGGTCCAAATATCGCTGAAGGAAGATCTCAGACTCATTATGAAAAGATAAAGAGCATTTATTCTGCAGAAACAGCTAGCATTTGGGGGTCAACCATCCTCCAAAATGGCAACCTCAGACAAAGTTTCACAGGCCTTATAGGGAACTGGGGAAACTCAGGTGGTCAGTGGTCTGCATTCCTATACCATTAACACTCATCCATGTAATGAAGTAGAGTTACCCAGTGCACATTCCACCATGAGATATTTCCCCATTGTTGTGGTTAGCCCCGGGCTGTTCTTTGAGAGGGGGATTTTATGATCTTGCTCTGGATTTTATGTTCTGTCTCTGGAGCTGGTGTCCTATTGCCTACTTTCTGGGACTTAGGGTCTGTTCCTGGAGCTGGTGCCTTACGGCCTTATTTTGAAATCAGGCCTGATACTTGAATGGAGACAAATGGAGTTTATGTTATCCTTTCAGTTCAATCCCTGATACTGAAAAAAATCAGTCTTATAGAAAATGTATATACTTATAAACCTAATTAACCAGAACATTAAGGGCTAAGAAGAGAATGGCCAAGATAAGCCAGAGAAGACTTTCTCTTAGGAGCCTTTTTATGCCTCCCACAGCTTCAGATGTATGATCGTTACCTTGTGACACACACACACACACACACACACACACACAGAGAGAGAGAGAGAGAGAGAGAGAGAGAGAGAGAGAGAGAGAGAGAGAGAAATGGCAGTTATGAGGCATACATGTAAGCCTAGCATGTAGGAGGCTGAGGCAGGAAGATCTCTGTTAGTTCAAGGCCAGTTGAAGCTATACCCTGTTTTGAAGTATGAGTCACAAGGCAGAGAAAGAGGATTTATCTCCATTGAAGAACCTGGTATGCTGTGTTCCACCTCCATCCCCATTAACATGCAGGGAGGCAGGCGGGCAGAGAGGTAGGGAGGAGGAGATGGATTGATGTGTATGTTGATAGATATACAATATATAACTTTACAAACTTAAACTTGACACATTTGTTTCTAACTTTATTAAATCATTTAGTCTCTAGTCTTTTCTTGTATTATGGTCATCATTTTGATGATGTTCTTTGTTTATTTGTTTGTTTGTTTGTTTTTACACAGACAGGGTTTCTCTGTATAGCCCTGGCTGTCTTTGGACTCATTCTGTAGAGCAGGCTGGCCTCACACTCAGAAATCCACCTCTCTGCCTTCCAAGTGCTGGGTTTAAAGGCATGCACCACCACTGCCTGGCTGATCAAGGTAATAAACATCTAGGTACCTGAGTATCAGGGTAGTATGGGTATTTCTTTCTTTGCTTGTACATAATATCTCTTTCTGATTTCAAGTTCTGGCTATGAACTGCAGCAGTTTAGCACCCATGTACCGACTCCTGCCTCTGACTTTTGACCTCTAGTATCTGGACATGTATATTCAATTTGACCTAGTTTAGATTTAATAGGCTCATGATTCATACAGGTTCTCTACATCTTGCTGTTCATAGATCTTTCTCCCTTCTCTTGGTACTTGGTAAAAAACTCAAGACCTTATAAAGAAGCAAGACAAACACTTTTCTACTACATTAAATCCTGAGCAATTCCACCTCTTCCCTCCACACCCATCCCCACTCCTATGGAGACAAGGTCTTGATAAGTTGTTCAGATTGGCCTTGAGCTCACTCTATAACCCTAAGCTAGGGTTATAGGAAGCCCTCCTTCCTCAACCCCCTGAGAAATGAGATTACAGGCACTTACCAACTTTCCCAAGCAAAGCTTGTTTGACTAATAAAAGCGATTCAGTATCAAAATGTAAAACAGTAAACAGGCGAAGGAGGTAGGAAGAAGTTCTTGGATGTCTGGTCTGGTAACATTAGTCAGGACTAGGTGGTATATAGATTTGGATTTGAAAAGAAACTTGCAAGAAGAAGGAAACAAACTTTAATAACACTAACTTGAGAATTTCATAGTGATAGCATCTTGTTTGTAAGTTCACTGTGTAGCCCAGGTTTACCTAGAACACATTCTCCAGGCCTTGCCCTTCTGGTGTTGATTACAGACATGCACCCCTATGCTGAGCAAGCCAGATTTTTATTAATATAAAAAGATGAGTGAGGGCTCTAAAAGTATTAAAGCTATCAGGGAAATTTTATAAGTGTCTAAAGTATAGTCCCTAGAATATAAACTAATCCATTAACAGGGTGAGAGTTATTACTTGCTTCTGGCTTTTCCTTGGGGCTAGAGAGAAATTCCAGACAGACCACCTGCGTTGTATACATTATGAGCTTTTCATACTTATAGGTTTAGTTTTTAGACAGTCTCTTAGTGTAATGTAGACTGGTCTTAAATTAGTTACTCACCACTTAGCTTTCTAGATTTTGTTTTCAAATGCACATTAAAACAACTTGGGCTTTGGGGTTAGTTAAAGAAGTAAAACTTAAAGGAAATTTCAGAATCATTAAATTTTATATTCCCAACATAATACTGCTTGTATGCCATCTGTGTGAAATCTTCATTAAACATTAATGAATATTGTGTAAATACTTTATTTTGTGATCTGAACTTTTTTTTTTCAGACTCTATCGATCAATTGGGGAATATGATGTCCTCCGTGGCATTTTTAGCAGTGAGTTAGGAACAAAGCAGGACACTCAGAACGCACTATTAGCAGAAGCCAGAAGTGATTATTCTCAAGCTGCTAAATTGTATAATGAGGTAAATCAATCTCTGGCAAATCTGTTACTTAGCCACCTTGGCTCTGAACATGTAAAGGAAACTGTTACCTTTAGTGTTTTTATAATAACCACTTGTGACACAATTGTTATTGTATCTTGCTCTTGTTAAGACAACATTGCAAAAAGACAAAGCATTTCATAAGTTCCAAGTATTTCTAGAATTGCTATTATTTTTACAATTTCAGTTTTAGTTTGTTTTCTTTGTCTTAGAAAAAAATAAGATAAAGTAAAATAGACCTTGATTTTGACTATAAGTTGGCTTCGTATGTTTTATTTCACTACAAGTTGACAAAGATGGTAGGTGTCAAGCTTTAGGATCTGTAGCCGGTAAGACTATATTAAGTGAGTGATCTGAACTTTGAAACTTACAGTAGTCTATAAATCTCCTTAGCTTTACTTTTCCAAATAACTTGTTAAGTAATAAATAGAGCTTCTTAAGTAATAAATAATGCATAGCCTTAATGCAAATTTTGCATCATTTGATTGGCTTTCCTCGTAAGTTTCTCAGTGAGATGACTTTTTTCTCATTGTTTGGCTTGTTTTTTCTTTTGTTTTGTTTTGTTTTTAACTAATTACAGAGGTCTAACATTTTAATCTTGGCTGTCCTAGAACTCACAGAAATCTGCTTGCCTCTACCTCACGAGTTCTAGAATTAAAAGTGTGTGCCACCATGCCCAGCCTCATTTGTTATTGTCAGGGTCCTTTTGTTTTTGTTTTGTTTTGCAGAATTATTTATTTTATGTACATGAGTACACCATTGCTATCTCCAGACACACACCAGAAGAGAGTATCTGTTCCCATTACAGATGGTCATGAGCCACCATATGGTTGCTGCGAATTGAACTCAATATCTCTGGCAGAGTCAGTGCTCTTAACCACTGAGCCATCTCTCCAGACCCTTTGTTTGTTTGTTTGTTTCTTCCATTCACTATTATTTTGAATATTAATTCCATTTCTCTCATTTTGCCATAACATATATTTGCATCTATGTTATTTGCACTCCATAAAATAATCCTTTTTTTCCCCTTGCAGGCTTTAAATAAACTGGAGTGGGCAGATGGTGAGCCCACAGAAGCGGAGAGGGAATTTTGGGAGCTGGCATCCCTTGACTGTTACAACAACCTCTCTGAATGGAAAGGACTTGAGTACTGTTCTACAGTCAGTATAAGCAGTGAGAACTCTCTCGACCTAAGTAAAATATGGAGTGAACCATTTTACCAGGTGTGTAAATTTATTTTTTAGTAACTGAAGTGAATGTTTTAAATGGTCATGTGTTTCCCAACTAATAAAAGTAAACTTTCCCAGGATTGAGATAGTAGTTTGAAGCATGTCAATGGTCAAACTCCATGGTGTTAAGTTTCACATCACTGTTTAGCCATCTCAAAACAAGTGGGATGTGTTTTACAGCAGGTGTTTACCTCTATGATCACATGGAAGAACCTTTCCTGTTGCTGCTTGTGCCACTAAGAAGGTGCTTTGTGGCCACCAGAGGAGACTATTACAGCTCCTTCTGCACCCATGCTGCTTCTTTCCTGTGCTGTAATCCTCAATTTGTGTGCAGTATGCAGAGTCTTTCTACTTCAAGTAGATCCCATTCTTCTATAGAGCAGCCTATGTTTTTTGTAATTAATAAATAATCCACATTTTCTAGGAGTCATCTAGGAGAAGCTGAAGAAAACTAGCAGGTGATCTTCCTCAGCTGGTTCTACCATGAACTGTAAAGGCAGAATGAATATGCTGCTCTAGGAGAGGCGAAAGGGATTACATTTGAGGAAAGAGTCCCGCTATTCATATTCTTTTCCTGTTATTATTAAATATACAGAACAATCACTAGGTACTACCCTACCCTTTTGAGCAGATTTCTGCAGAACAACGAAGATGTTCTGTCTTAGAGTGATGCTATATAGACAGGTAGATGATTTCTTAATGATGTGTCTATAAGAATTCCTAAAATAATACTAGTAATTATTAAGCCCTTTATACTAGGACTGCTATTAAGTCTTCTCTGATACTAAAACTGCAATGAGAAGTCTGCCTAACACTAACCTTAGTCTTAGACATGAGTTAATTGCTTCTGAGATTGAAAACAGGCATTTACAACGTAGAACACATTCCAAGAGGTTGTAAACAATTAATCAAAGGGAACTAACAATTTATTGTAGGTGCAAAGGCAGAAGATAAAAAATTGACTAGGTTTATCTATATAAAACTTGAGTGACTCAGTCTCAAAAACGCATGGGCTTCCCCTTACCCTGGACGGAACAGGTCTTTTCTTAACAGGAAGGCAGGGTTAGTCGTAAAAGAGGACAAGCTTTCTTCTTACAGACTTGGGTTTAATTCATGTAGCAATAAAAGGGTAGGAGCTTTTTATTTCTCATTACAATAAAGACTGAAGCTCCTTTTCCATCCAAGTGGGTGAACCCTTTCTGCTCCATCTGAATGGGTGAACCCTTTCTGCTTCATCCGAATGGGTGAACCCTTTCTGCTCCATCTGAATGGGTGAACCCTTTCTGCTTCATCCGAATGGGTGAACCCTTTCTGCTTCATCCGAATGGGTGAACCCTTTCTGCTCCATCCGAATGGGTGAACCCTTTCTGCTCCATCCGAATGGGTGAACCCTTTCTGCGCTGCCACTTGTTCTTCTGCTTCACACACAGATGTAAGAGTGTGTGTGTGTGTAAGTATGTAATTTTGAGATAAGTATGTAGCTGGGCCTTACTGGTTTGCCTGGAGGTGTATGAATATGTATGTGTGAATATATATATGAATTTATATGAATTTATGCATATTTGCTTGTATGAAAGTTTTTACTTCTGCATGACTCTTCTCCTGTTTCAATAAAAGTTTATTGCTCCAAACCTCCCTCCAGCCTGATAAAGTATATGAGCTGTAACAATATTCCAAACCCAGATTGGCTTTCTAAGTCAGGAGTTGACTGCTGTGGTTCTGCAGGAGACGCATCTGCCATATGTGATCCGCAGCAAACTGAAGCTCCTGCTTCAAGGAGAAGGCAACCAGTCTCTGCTCACGTTTGTGGATGAAGCCATGCACAAGGAGCTGCAGCAGACGGTCCTGGAGCTGCAGTACAGTCAGGAGCTGAGTCTTCTCTACATCTTGCAGGATGATATTGACAGAGCCACATACTACATTAAAAATGGCATTCGGATTTTCATGCAAGTAAGGCAGATAGATCTATATGATATGTACTGTTTTTATAATAGTTTTAAGTGTCTTCCTTTAGATTACTTTAAATAATCTTTGTGTCCCCCCACACACATACATACACATTCCCTCCTCTCTTCCCCCCCTCTCTCATACACACACACACACACACACACACACACACTCACACCCTACCACCACCACCACCACCACTACCACCACCACCACCACCACCACCACCACCACCACTACCACCACCACCACCACCACCACCAAGCAGAACCTTCCATGTACTCTCACTTAGTACCTGTTCTTTCTTTGGATTCTTCTAATAGTGTTTCTTCATCCTTTGTCTCAATCTTTTTCCCTCCACTGTTGTAAATATCCTACTTTTTCTTATTTCTTTAGTTTACTTTTTCTCACACTGTGCAATGTAGAATTTTCTATGGAATAGTTGTATAGAAATTTGCTTGATTTATAAACAAATGCATAGTGTGATTCAAAGTCTCTGGGTAGTCCCAATGTAATATGACTTCTCAGTAGTATTAGAGACAACATAAAATATTCTTCAGGTGGTCACACCAGGGAGGTTAATACTTGTTTTAAAATGTGTTCCATTTACTCTGCAAGAACTAGTTAAAAATCATGTAAGGGGGGCTGGAGGGATGGCTCAGTGGTTAAGAGCACTGACTGCTCTACCAGAGGTCCTGAGTTCAATTCCCAGCAACCACGTGGTGGCTCAAAACCATCTGTAGGTGGCTCACAACCATCTGTAATCTGCTGCCATCTTCTGGTGTGTCTGAAGACAGCTACAATGTACTCACATAAATTAAGTAAATTTAAAAAAAAAAAAAAGGTCATGTAAGGTTTGACCCTGCAGAATATGACTGGGAAATCAGATCGCATGCCCTGTTCATTTTCTGCCCTTTCTTCTTTTTTCACAGTTGTGAGTTGGACTGTTTCTTTCTGAATCACTGTCTACCAACATTAGCTTTAGAAACATAGGCATTTATTGTTTTCTTTTTTTATCATTTTAAAGTAAATTAGTAAAGTGACTAGAGATACTTGGTTTTGGGGCTGGAGAGATGGCTTAGTGGAGAACGTACTTGTTAACATGGAGAAGATCAGATTCCAAGGAGCCATATAAAACTAGACAATGATGCAGTATCTGTAACTGCAGGGTGCTGGGGGCATCACTAAAAGCTCACTCATGTGCTGCTTAGAGGGAACTCAGATGAGGTATTTCCCCCATCAGATTGGTCTTGGACATATCTATGGGGCATTTTTTTAAAAGATTTATTTATTTTATGTAAGTAAGAGGATGTCAGATCTCATTACAGATGGTTGTGAGCCACCATGTGGTTGCTGGGATTTGAACTCAGAACCTTCAGAAGAGCAGTCAGCGCTCTTAACCGCTGAGCCATCTCTCCAGCCCGGGGCATTTTCTTAATTGGTGATTAAGCCAAATGTGGGAAGGCCTAGCCTACCAGCTGGCACCAGCCTGGGCATGTGGTCCCCAGCTGTCTAAGAAAGCAAGCTGAACCAGGGGGATTCAATCCCCAGCACTAGCAGCTCACAACTGTCCATAACTTCAGTCACAGGGGATGTGCACCTTCACACAGACATACATGCAAGCAAAACACAGATGCACATAAAAAATATAAAAGGAATCGTTAAAAGAAAAAAGAAAAAGAGAGAAAGCTGAATATACTGTGGGGAGCAACCACTAAGCAGTATTTATTCTTCTATGGTCTCTGCCTCAGTTCCTGCCTCTAAGTTCCTGCTTTGAATTCCTTGGCTTCCTTTGGTAGTAAAACTGTAACCTGTAAGCCAGGTAAATCCTTCTCTCCCCCAAGTTGTTTTTGGGTGTGGCATATTCATGTCATAATAAGGAGCAAACTGGGACAGTCCCCCTAACCTGGTACGTACAGCAGCCAACCAGAGAGCAGGGAAAGGACTGACACCAAAGGTTGTCCTCTGATACTTGTACCCTGGCATGCATCCATGTCACAGACGATCCCAGCCCAGGGAATTCAGATCCGAGAGGAACTTGTGGATCTCAGAAAAAGGCACAGGTTCAGCAAGATGACAGACAGAAACAACCACACACGCAGAGAGGCGGTTTGAATCTGAATGTGTTTAGGAGTTCTGAAGCAAGGATTTTTATACACGAAGAGTTGGTATTACCATTTCAAAGGATGTATCCAGTAAAGTAGGCACAATTATCATAGCCATTTGGTACAAGGAAATGCAAAATCAATCAGGTACAATGTTTCTCATGTAACAGATACAGAGGATCAATTTACTGATGCCATCAAATTTCCTAATTAGAATATAAAGTCACTTAAAGTTTACAGTAAACCTTCAAAGAGTTTGAAGTTTCTTATACCCCCTGGGTCTTAATAAGTTTTTGTGAGAAATCTTTATCTAACATTTAGCTTCTACCTTATAAAACAAAACTTCCTGACTTAATCAATGCTTTCAGTACCAGAGTGCTACAGTCACCCTCATCCACATATGCACAGCCATATAAACCTGCATGTGGTTGGAAGGTTGTAATTATGTAAATGACTATGAGGCAACAGGTTGCAATTCTTAAAAGGGAGCTTGCAATCAGTGAGTCAACTTCAAAGAAGGGATATCAGCCAGGCCATAGGAATCCCCGTGAAGAGAGAAAAGGAGGGAGTCCAGAGCAAACTGCTTCTTGAGAACTACGGGCCCATCTTAATTAGCTTGGTTTTTTCTTGGTCCTGGCTACTAAGAAGGAGGAGAGTTTAGGAAAATGCCAAGTGAGATTTTCAGCTTCTGAACAGGGTGTTCTGCAAAGTCTCAGGAGACATTTCTTGCCTCAGTCTGTAAAATTTTGTTTTACAGATTTCACTGGGGCCACTGTGGCATATCCATACTTACTCACACACACAAAGACACATTAAAAAAAAAACCTGGCTTCTGTGTGACAGAACCAAGGACCATGATAGCCAGATTACACTGATTTTATTGATATAGTTAAACCAAAATGTAATTGAAACTCTAAATTTTTAAATTTAATTCATTTAATAATTGTTTCCAAGGTATAATTGTTAAGTACTCTGAAATACACTGAATGATGCTTACATTTATAGTGTAGTGGCTATGTCACGCTTTTTAAAACTATATTCAGTTTTAAGTAGTAAATTGCCTTTATAACAAGTCTGACTTCTTTTTTTTTCTAGAATTATTCTAGTATTGATGTCCTCTTATATAGAAGTAGACTCGCCAAATTACAGTCTGTACAGACTTTAGCAGAAATTGAGGAGTTCCTCAGTTTTATACGTAAACATGGTAAGTTTTTAACTTCTTATTTTTTTTCCTTTCTAATTGTGGAGGGGCTTTTTGGTGCCTTAATTTTTGCTTAGTGAAGCCAAACATAATGTGTAAGGTGAAAAGTGCCTTAGATATGTTGTAAAAATGCACCTTTTGACATCACCTAGGCTAAGTATTTAAGACAGTCCAGCACCACTGTTCTGGGTACTGCAAACAAGCCAAACAAAATTCTGACAACTTGAAATGCTCAGTGATTCCAGGGATGAACCTGTAGGCTCCTCCCAGAGGAGCCCAAGTGCACTGTGTAAGAGGAAGGCTGTAGAGCCCTCGCAGAAGATTACTGCCATCATAGAGGCCTTACTGTTTAGAATAGGATGGAGTGGTGAATCTGAAGAGATAGTTTGGAGTGGCTAAATGGTTTAGAAAATAGTAGATCATTTAGGTTTTATTCTGATTCCTTGTCAAAGAGAACATTTTTCTTAAAGTGAAATGTCTTTATTCTAAATCTGTTATAATTTTCTTTTGCATAGTTAAAAATTATCAAATGTTTTTCATGGCTTGGTCATTGTTTCTTTTTTAAATTTATAAAAGTATTTTTCAGCTATTTCTACAACTAGCAAGTTATTAGTCTTTTCTTTTCCTATAATATCTTTTTTTAAATTTTCATACAAAATATACTGATCACACTTTCAATCCAAGTTCTCCCAGATCCTTGGCGTCCCCACTCACCCAACAGTATGCTTTCTTTTTCTCTATTTATAAAAGAAATATGCAACAACAAAAAGTAAAACAGAATTTTAAAAGAAGAAAAATACACACTCATAAGACATAAAATACCCAAACAAAGCAATATGAACCAAAACGTCTACAAAAATACCATCAAGTCAAGTCTGCCTTGGCCCTGTACTACTGGGCCTGAAGCTTCTCCTCAAGGGTGGTTGATAGACCTAGTAAGATTCCATTGGCAATAACTAATTTTTTTTTTCCTTTGCAAGCACTTGTCAATTACATATAGCTTATATCTGTATGTTAGATGTTAATTCTTTGATAGGTAGGCTACAGTTGTAAAATCATAGAGGAACTGGGGGAGGGAAGGATTGCCCTAAGTGGAAAAAATAGAACATATAGTTATGGGTAGATGGGAGTTGGAGGCACTTAGACTGGATTGGGAAGTCAGGCGGAGAGGGGAAGTTCAGAGGGGAGTAAGGAGGAAACTAACACCGAGTGCTAACTGAGGTTAATATGTAAACCAATACGTAAAAGGTTCTTAAAACAATATGAAAGAAATCTAAATGGACTTATCAAATAACAGGGAGAGAGTGCCCCAACTATACGTCTTTTGGCACCAAGTGAAGCCTCCAGTGCTAGGAATGGGTTACGTACAAGTGAGTCATTGACCAAAGGGGCCCCCTGGAAATCCCCAAACATCTCAGGTTACGGCCAGGGCCATTGGTTGCTTTCTATAAACAGATGAAGACAACACTTATGTATCTCATTAAATGGGGAGAAGTCAGGCTGGTACCTAGAGCTTTGCTTCACCCCAAATACTTGTGTTCTTAGTATTGGAAAGTACTGTGCAGAAAAGAAAGGCAGCTACCAACCCAACTACAAACACACTGCAAACCTACCACAGTGACCTATTTGTGAGAGATAATCATACAATAGTGGCACAAACTTTGTAGGAGTAACCGCCTTCTCCGTGAGATGAAAGCCATGTCTGACATTGCTTGGTGGCCATATACTTGAGACTAGATAGGCCATGGGCCTAGGGGAAAGCTAAATACTACATTAAAGAATAAAAGGACTCCTAATGAAAATAAGTAGCGTCCTTTAGGAGTATGCCTGTGAGTGGTATGGCTGGGTCTTGGGGTAGATGTAGTCCCAGCTTCCTGAAGGTCTATCACTCATTTCCATGGTAACTGCAGCTTCCCATTCCCATCATCAAAGGATTCGTTTTTTCCTTACTCCACATCCTAGCGAGCATGAACTGTCATTGTTTTATTGATTTTGGCCATTCTGACAGGAGTAAGATGGAATCTTAGAGTAGTTTTAATTTGCAGTTCTCTGATGACTGAGGGTGTTGAGCATTTCTTTTGTTTCGCAACCATTTGTGTCTTATCTTTTAAGAACTCTTTACTTAGTTTTGTAACCTGTTTTAAAATGGTGTAACAGTTTTATAAGATGTAAAGTTGTATAAGAAGGCGCAAGTTAAGTTAAAGATTCAAATCCAGGGACATCTGAGCTGAGCTGAGCTGGTATTCCTAACTACTGCTTCCTAGCCATAGAAAGAGAGAACATTAGCAGTGTGAGATTTCAAAATCATGAGGATTATAGATTATTTTATATGAAATGTGCCCTGCATGATCCCAGGCTGACACATATTTGAGAATTAGACACAGTGATGAGCGCCCACTGTGAGTTGTCAGTGTCCACACTGATAATAAAGACAGAGTCACCTTCTTCCAGTTCAGATCATAGTTGACCCTCAAGAAAATGCATCATAACCCTGTGAAAGCACTTAGTTTGCAGTGCTTTTTAAGTTTTTAAATTGCAAATGAAAGACTACAGACCTGTGGTGAATGTAAAAATATTTATGTTTATTTTCATATATATATGTATAAAATCTTGAAGTGATGGTGTTTATATTACATTTTGTATACTGACATGTATTCCTCTGAATGAACGATAAAGGTGTCTGGGATTTGTGTTTGTTGTTTGATTTTAATTTGCTAGGGTTTTTTTTTTTTTTACTTGTTATATTTTTCATTCTTAAAAAATAAGAAATTTGAATTAGGTCTCTATTTACTAATGCTGGCTCTATTCTGTAAGTTCTTCTTGTCATTCAACCATAGATATGATCAGTCTCTAAAATTATTTTTAGGTGACTTATCCTCTTTGGGTCCCCTAAGGAGACTTCTAAAAACCTGGACCAGCAGATACCCAGATGTTGTGACAGACCCAATGAACATCTGGGATGACATCATCACAAATCGGTAATATGGTCTTATTGAGCCAAATCAGGATTCTTTTCCAGAACTGCCAGCATGCAGATTCTTTGAGACCAGGCTTATGAAAATATGCCTAGCCTACCTCTGTCATACTGATCACCTATATAAGCTGTTCTAACAAATCCTCATGGCTGCAGTGCCTCCTTCACATTTCTTCTAAGCCTGATGTTTACTAGCTATGGTTGTAAGCACTGTTGTGATGGGGGACAGCCCTGCATCTCCTCCTCTTTTACAGTGGACATGGAAGAAGACTGCTGTGTGGTGATTCTTCATTGTTCTATTTTTAAAACTTGTGTTCCTATTTTTTTTTTAAAGAATTATTTACTCTATATATGTGAGTGTACTGTTGCAGTGTTTAGATACCAGAAGAGGGCATTGGATCCCACTACAGGTGGTTATTAGCCACCATATGTTTTCTGGGAATTGAACTCAGGACCTCTGGAAGAGCAGTCAGTGCTTTTAACAGTTGGTCTTTTGCTGCCTAGTTCCCTTATATAGTTGTGTTTAGTTCCCGGTTCTGCTTTCATGTTCCTGTTTTTTCTTTTAATGTATTTATTTACTTTGCATGCTGATTACAGCTCTCTGAGTGCCCCTCCCCTTCTCTTCTGATAAGGGCAGGCCCTGTCCAGACCTTACCCTGTATTGTCTAGAGGATGATACTCACCCATTACTCAGGAAAGGGGCCATGGAATCAGAGGTTGTCAATTATTTGTGAACTATCCATAGCCAGCAATACTCAGGGACTCCAACCCCAGTGTCATGTTCTGTTTTCATCTATTACCAATTTTTTTCATTTTATTTTTTATTTTGGAAAATGTTCTTCTTTGTGGGGAAATTGCAAGAAATATAGAACTCTCATGTGTACCTTTTTACCAGGTTCCATCATTTTGTTTGAACACTGTTGACCTTTTACTACATAAGCACATAAACCTTATTCTTTCTGTTTCTCCCTTGCATATACTTACTTTCTAAATGATCTGCACATGATTAGCATTCCTCGTGTGCTCTTATTTTTTTATATATCTATTCCTTTCTTTTACACAAACACACTGATGAATTTAACTGTTCCTGTCTTGAACCTGCTGTCCAGTTGCAGTTTTCAGCTGTCCTATCAGTGTCCTTTGACGCACTGTAGAGACTGTAGTGCTTCCCACTACAGATGTCCTTGTAGGAGCAGATCTAGTCCAGAATTATGGGCTACACTTTGTTTTATTACTTTGGTCTTCTTAATTCAACAGTCTTGAGCCCTGTTTTGCTGACAGTGTGAGTTGTTCCTCCAGTTATGGTTGTTGTTCCCTCATGGTGAGACCTGGTGAGCGGTCCTACCTTATGAGTGTCCTCTGGCCCTTGTGCTGCTTGCTCCTGTGCTCTCCTTCCCCGAGACCAGTAAGAAACTACCGTGGGAACAGTTTGAGGTGTGCGCATGCCCAGCGCGCTGCGACACTCACCCTCTCTCAAGGTCTTGTCTGCTGATCTCATCTGGAGGACAGCTGAAAAATTACTTGTTGTTGTTTTGACCCTTGACCCATGGCTGTCAGTTTACATCTGTGGTGAGGCACAGACATCCCCTCTCTACTTTTTTTTGTATTCTTTATTTATATTTTTCAATATACTTTGGAAATGTGCATAGAATGTCTGCTATTAATTCCTTGCAACTTCAAACTTTGTTTAGGGATTAAGCCAGTTATTGAAGGTGCAAACATTCTAAAAGTGAAAATAGAAAATACCTCGAGTTCAGGGAGGTGGCAAATGCCGCGTTTTCACTCAGTCTCCGAGTGAGGCATTGCTGGGACTTGATCCTCATCTCTTGCTTGTTTCATAATCTCAAACTATCATAGATATAGACAAAATTGTTACTTTTTGTCTCACTCAGCTGCTGAAGTAGGGATTGTCAGACTTTATCGATTGTGAAATTGTCTATTTTTCTCCTTGGTTTTAAATTTTCCTGCTAGTCTTATGAAATAACCTGAGAACACAATTTAAGGAGGATGAGTTTATTTCTACTCACAGTTAAGGATGTACTTAGTTCTTCACTTGGGCTACACGTGATAAGAATTTGAAGCAGAAGGTAGAGAATGATTATGTGCTGATTATAAGATGACTTTTCTCCTTTTTATTTAGGTCCCGAGTCAATAGTCCCTCACAGGCATGCCCAGGGGTAACCTAATCTAAATAATTCCTCACAGGCATGCCCAGGGGTAACCTAGTCTAAATAATTCCTCACAGGCATGCCCAGGGGTAACCTAGTCTAAATAATTCCTCACAGGCATGCCCAGGGGTAACCTAGTCTAAATAATTCCTCACAGGCATGCCCAGGGGTAACCTAGTCTAAATAATTCCTCACAGGCATGCCCAAGGGGTAACCTAGTCTAAATAATCCCTCATAGGAGTGCCTAAGGCTTGTTTCCTATGTGATTCTAGATCCTGTCAAATTGATATTAGCCATCACATTGATAGCTATTATTACTTCCTGATGAGATGCTTCTTTTATCAATGAAAAGAAACCGCAGACCTCTTGTCTGCCAAGTGGTAGAGTTGAAGGTATGTGGTGCCAGGCCTAAAGACCTGAGATTCTAAACCAGTTGTGAGCTGTCTGACCCGATGCAGACAACTGAGCTAAGTGCCCTTGGAGAGTAGTGTGTGCTCTCAACTACAGAGTTACCTCTCCAGCCCAATTATGTGTGTTTTCCAGATGTCTTAGATCATGTTTAAAATGATTATTCTGACTCCTGTCTGACTCTTTTCCACTGACAGTCCTTTTACTTTCCTCATTCTTTTTTATTATTATTATCGTTATCAATTTTGGATTGTTTCTTAGATTTATGAATAGTCTCTTGTGTACACTCTGGCTTTTGTATGATGTTTGGCACTGGATTAGAGAACAAGGAGGCTCTACCTTGTTCGTGGTTCAGCCCTCCAGACATGTTTCTGAGTCCGTCCTTCACCTGTATGCTTATGTATGGAGTTGTGTGCACAGCTCTTACAGATCTTCCTGTGGCCATACCCCACCAGGAGCCCTTTCAATCTTCATGTGCCTGAGTCCCTTCCAGGGGTCCTCTGGGCAACATCACAGGCCCTAGCACCCCCACATTGCCCCATGGTACCAGTTACTCCTATGGCAAAGAAAAAAGAACAAAATAAGAAAAAGCAAGAAAGTCTAGTGTCAAAACTTTCTCCCTAGGTTTAACTCCCTGCACATGCAGCCTGCAGCTTTTAATTGTTTTCCATTCTCAGGAATTTTAGTTTTCATTGTTCACAGTTTCTAGACAACACAGAGGTAGGCTGCAAGATGCTCATGGTGCCATCCTGAAGTCAAAAATTACTTTTGGTAAAGGCCGTTCTCTTTCAGGCCCTGTGCTCCCCAGGACAGTAAAACTCCTACATGTCTGTCCCCTCAGATACATGAAATTGGATTAATTTCTCTTTACCTGAGAAGACCATCTCATGTGCACATGGTCCTCCCTATTCGATCTGTGATCAAGTGCCCATTTTGTAACACTTTTTGCTTATCTATAATTGTTTTAAATGTGATTTAAAGCAGTAGAAGATTAGAAACAAAAGTAGCTTTTGGGGAAGAGGGGCAGGATGAGCTGCTTGTGGCCAGGAGTGCTAAGTAGTGTCACAAGAATGGAAGCAGGTCCATTGTGGGAAAGGCTGGTGTCTTGGTTTCCAAAAAAGAAGGAAAGTGTACGTAGGTAAGAGGCACACTAGTTTATCTGACTATAATGTCTCTAAGAAAATGTTTTCATGGTAAATACCTGTACTCTCAGTTATTTAAGCAGAAATGGAAAGATTACTTGAGGCTACAAATTTGAGACCAGTTTGAATAATATAACAAGGCCCTCATCTCCCTAGAAATGACAGGAAGGAGGAGGAGAAGAAAGAAGAAGAAAAGGAAAAAAGTTAGACCCTAGATGAACAACTTGAAGTTATTTGATTGATTAGGGGAAGACTTTGTATGTTACACCTCTTTGCTAGTGCTACTGATAGTGATGTAAAATATATCAGTTAAACAAAATCATAGTTGTAAATTATGACTATAATATATATGTAAATTTATATATAATCTTTCATTTATATGTATTTGTATGAAATTGTACATAAATTGTAATTTATATACACAGTAGCTTATACATATAATCCCAACACTAAGGAGGCAGAAGCAATAAGATCTTTGTAAATTTGGTTCCAGCCTAGTCTACATACCAAGTTCAAGACCAGCCAAGGCTACATATTGAAAAATAATTATCTCTGAGTGTTTAACAATATCCCCAGGGATGGAGAATAATTGAAAAGATACAGGCTACATGTGCAAGGAAATCAAACTTGGGACATATATATTTCAAAAATGTTTAGTGTTTCCTTTTTTTCAGGCAGAATCTCATGGTGTGACACAGTGACTGAGGTCTTACTGTATACCAGGCTGGCCTAAGACTTGAGCTGATTCTCCTGCCTCCCTTTCTGCATTTGAGATTACAGATAGGTATCACCATGTCCAGACTCATCAGTGATTGTTTATAATGTCCTTATTACTTTTCATTTTTATCTCTGGGAATAGGACCTTAAATTGGAGATACAATGACATAAATGGCTTTTGAGCTAAGGCATTGTGTGCTACACATTTAAAGAGAAACATTTAAATTTAAATGCTTTATTTTAGGGAACTGGAGGCACTGAATAAAATCTAGAAAAGTCTGTTGAACTATACTTGGTAATCTTTCCAGAGTGTATTTATTAACTGGGTAGAGATCTAATCCTTCTGGGTATATTTATACTCTAAGACAAGTGAAACCGTAATACCTGTCCAGGTCTGTGGTTTGTTGCTGAAGCCTCCTCTGAGACATCAGGAAGCTTTCATGGCTGGCACTGCAGCTTATTTCTTATTGTTTTTTTGTTTGTTTTTTTTTGTGTGTGTGTAGCTGCTTCTTTCTCAGTAAAATCGAGGAGAGGCTGACGGCTCCTTCAGGAGATCACAGCATGCATGTGGATGAGGATGAAGATTCCGTCGACAGGCAACTGTCCGAGCCAACGGAAGATGTTCGTTCCATGCTTCAGAGCTGCAAATTCACCATGAAAATGAAGATGACAGAGAGTGCCTGGAAGCAGGTACGCCCGCTTCCTGTGTTCCTCTGTGGGCCCTTGGTAGCTCCCTGAACTAACTCTTCTCTTAACTTTCCTCTGAAACATGACCTTGAAAGCTAGGATGTAGCTCAGTGGTAAAACTCTGACCTACCAAGGCCCTGGGTTGCATATCCAACAGCTGGAGAATAAATAAGTTTGAAGAAAAAATTTGCTATAAATTAGCCACAAAGCCTCAAAATAGGTTTATTAGGAACCTATTTATTATTTGAAAATGATTATTTTCTATTATTTAAAAGCAAATTGCCAGGATCCAGTCCCAGCAGGAGGTCCTTCCTTCCTTCCTTCCTTCCTTCCTTCCTTCCTTCCTTCCTTCCTT
This sequence comes from Apodemus sylvaticus, assembly GCF_947179515.1. Classification (NCBI taxonomy): domain Eukaryota; kingdom Metazoa; phylum Chordata; class Mammalia; order Rodentia; family Muridae; genus Apodemus; species Apodemus sylvaticus. The sequence continues at coordinate 85,639,577 of NC_067486.1, read as the reverse complement.
CCTTCCTTCCTTCCTTCCTTCCTTCTCTCTCTCTCTCTCTCTTTCTTTCTTTCATGTTTTTCTTTTATTGCATATAACCTTCATTTACATTGTAAATGCTAAAGCCTTTCCCACTTTCCCTCCTTCCCTAAAACTCCCAACTCCTCCTCCCACCCCCTGCCTCCAAGTATATGCCCCTCCACCCGACCCACTCCCACCTCCCCCACTTCGATTTTCCTTTGTCGGGGCATCTATTGAGCCTTCACCTGGCCAAGGACCACTCCTCCCACTTATGCCCAACAAGGCCTTCCTCTGCCACATTTTTGGCTGAACCATGTGTACCCCTTGATTGATGGTTTAGTCCCTGGAGTCCTGGGGCGTCTGGGTGGCCGACATCGTTGTTCTTCCCATGGGACTGTAAACCCCTTCAGCTCCTCCAGACGGCCTCGAGCTACTCCATTGGGGGCCTCACTCCCAGTCCAATGGTTGGCTGCTAACATCTGCCTCTGTATTTTTAAGGCTCTGACAGGGCCCCTCCTGGGACAACCATGGCATGCTCCTTTTGGTATATGCTTCTTGTTGTAGTGTCGGGGTCTGGTGACTGTTTATAGGATAAATTCCCAGTTGGACAGCCTCTGTGTGGCCTTTCCTTCAGTCTCTGTTCCACACTTTGTCTCCTTTCTTGCTCCTGTGAATATTTTGTTCCCTTTCTCAGAGGAACCAAAGCAACCTCCACTTCAGTCCTCCTTCGTCTTGAGCTTCCTGTGGTTTGTGAATTGTAATGTTTTTATTTTGAGATTTTGGGCTAACATCCACTTATCAGTGAGTGCATACCATGTGCGTTCTTTTGTGACTGGATTACCTCTCTCAGGAGGACACTTTCTAGTTCCATCCATTTGCCTAAGAATTTCATGAATTCATTGTTTTTAACAGCTGAATTGTACTCCATTGTGTGTGTGTGTGTGTGTGTGTGTGTGTGTGTGTGTGTGTGTGTGTGTGTGTGTGTGTGTATGCACCACAATTTCTGTATCCACTCTTCTGCTGAAGGACATCTGGGTTCTTTCCAGCTTCTGGCTATTATAAATAAGGCTGCTATGAGCATAGTGGACCATGTGTCCTTATAAGTTGGAGCATGTTCTGTGTATATGCCCAGAAGCCTATAGCTGGGTCCTCAGGAAGTACTGTCTAATTTTCTGAGGAATTGCCAAACTGATTTCCAGAGTGGTTGTACCAGCTTGTAATACCACCAGCAATGGAGAAATGTTCCTCTTTCCCCACATCCTCTCCAGCATCTGCTGTCCCCTGAGTTTTTCATTTTAGCCATTCTGACCAGTATGAGGTAGATAAAATCTCAGTGTTGTTTTGATTTGCATTTTCCTGATAACTAAGGATGCTGAACATTTCTTTAGGTTCTTTAGAGCCATTCGAGTTTCCTCAGTTGAGAATTCTTTGTTTAGCTCTGTACCCCATTTTTTAATAGGGTTATTTGACTCTCTGGAATCTAACTTCTTGAGTTCTCTATATACATTGGATATTAGCCCTCTATCAGATGTAGGACTGGTAAAGATCTTTTCCCAATTTTTTGGTTACCGTTTTGTCCTATTGATTGTGTCCTTTGCCTTATAGAAGCTTTGCAGTTTTATAAGGTCCCATTTGTTGATTCTTGATCTTAGAACATAAGCCATTGATGTTCTGTTCAAGAACTTTTCCCCTGTGCCCATGTGTTCAAGATTTGTCCCCACTTTCTCCTCTATAAGCTTCAGTGTGTCTGGTTTTATGTGTAGATCCTTGATCCACTTGGACTTGAGCTTTGTACAAGGAAATAAGAATGGGTCTATGTACATTTTTCTGCATGCAGACCTCCAGTTGATCCAGCACCATTTGTGAAAAATGCTGTCTTTTTTCCACTGGATGTTTTTAGCTCCTTTGTCAAATATCAAGTTACTATAGGTGTATGGGTTCTTTTCTGGTCTTCAATTCTATTCCATTGATCTTCCTGCCTGTTTCCATACCAATACCAAACAGTTTTTATCACTACTGTTCTATAGTAGAGCTTGAGGTCCTAGATGGTGATTCCCACAGGAGATCTTTTGTTGTGGAGAATAGTTTTTTCTATCCTGGGTTTTTTGTTATTCCAGATGAATTTGAAAATTACTCTTTCTAGATCTATGAAGAATTGATTTGGGATTTTGATGGGGATTGCATTGAATCTGTAGATTGATTTGGCAAGATGGCCATTTTTACTGTATTGATCCTGCTAATCCAGGAACATGGGAGATCTTTCCATCTTCTGAGATCTTCAATTTCTTTCTTCAGAGGCTTGAAGTTCCTCTCATACAGATCTTTCACTTGCCTCGTTAGGGTCACACCTAGGTATGAAATATTATTTGGAACTATTGTGAAGGGTGCTATTTCCCTAATTTTTTTTCTCATCTTGTTTATTCTTTGAGTAGCGAAAGGCTACTGATTCACAAGAGTTAATTTTATATCCAGCCACTTTACTGAAGTTGTTTATCAGCTTTAGGAGTTCGCTGGTGGAAATTTTGGTGTCGCTTAAGTATACTATCATATCATTTGCAAATAGTGATATTTCGACTTCTTCCTTTCCAATTTGTATACCTTTGACCTCCTTTTGTTGTCTGATTGCTCTGGCTAGGACTTCAAGTACTATATTGAATAGATAGGGAGAGAGTGAGCAGCTGTCTTAGTCGGGGTTTCAATTCCCGCACAAGCATCATGACCAAGAAGCAAGTTGGGGAGGAAAGGGTTTATTGAGCTTACACTTCCACATTGCAGTTCATCACTAAAGGAAGTCAGGACTGGAACTCAAGCAGGTCAGGAAGCAGGAGCTGATGCAGAGGTCATGGAGGGATGTTTCTTACTGGCTTGCTTCCCCTGGCTTGCTCAGCCTGCTCTCTTATAGAACCCAAGAGCACCAGCCCAAAGGTGGAACCACCCACAAGGGGCCCTCCCCACTTGATCACTAATTGAGAAAATGCCCCACAGCTGGATCTCATGGAGGCACTTCCCCAACTGAAACTCCTTTCTCTGTGATAACTCCAGCCTGTGTCAAGTTGACACACAAAACTAGCCAGTACAGATAAGTAAATTTTTTGTTATACAACAACCCTAAATATCTCTAAAACAATCTCATAAGACAAAATCTTACTCTAAAATCGCTTAAGACATAGTCTTACCCCCCACCCCCCACTCTTCCCCCTCCAATGCCTCAAGAAGAACTAACAAGAAAGAAGAGCCTCACCCTCCCTCCTCCGACCATAACTACCTGTCCTAACAAATCATTCCAATGTGGTAGATCCCTGCCAGTTCTGCCACATGGGAAGCCTCATTTCCTGATGCTTTCTAGAGAACTAGCGGCACACAGGGCATCTGACCCTTGCCAGGTCTGCCACAGGGAATTTCTCATCTCCTGATACTTCCTGGAGAACCAGGTGTATGCAGGGCAGTTGAGAGAAAGGGAATCCCAGGAGTACCAAAACACAGGCCTACAGGATAGAGAAGTCACAGTCAGAGACAGCAAGACTAGCCAACACCAGAGATACCTAGATGGCCAAAGGCAAATGCAAGATAACTACCAACAGAAACCAAGGCAACATGGCAACATCAAAACCCAGTTCTCCCATAACAGCAAATCCTGGATACTCCATCAGATCAGAAAAGCAAGAGCTGGATTTAAAATCACATCTCATGATGCTGATGGAGGACTTCAAGAAGGACATAAATAACTCCCTTAAAGAAATACAGGAGAACATGGGTCAATAGGTAGAAGCCCTTAAAAAAAGAAAAAACAAAAGTACCTTAAAGAAATACAGGAAAAACATGGATCAACAGGCAGAAGCCCTTAAAGAGGAAACATAAAAATCCCTTAAAGAATTTCAGGAAAACACAAACAAACAAGTGAAGGAACTGAACAAAACTATCCAGGATCTAAAAATGGAAGTAGAAACAATAAAGAAATCACAAAGTGAGACAACTCTGGAGATAAAAAACCTTGGAAAGAACTCAGGAGTCATAGATGCAAGTATCAACAACAGAATATGAGAGGTAGAAGAAAGAATCTCAGATGCTGAAGATTCCATAGAAAACATACAAATAAAATGCAAAAAGCTTGTAAGCTTAAACATCCAGGAAATCCAGGACACACTCAGATGACCAAACCAAAGGATTATAGGTATAGAAGAGAATGAGGATTTACATCTTAAAGGACAAGTAAATATCTTCAACAAAATTATAGAAGAAAAACCCTTCCCTAACCTAAAGAAAGAGATGCTCATGAACATACAAGAAGCCTACAGAACTTCAAACACACTGAATCAGAGCAGAAAGTCCTCCCGTCAAATAATTATCAAAACACCAAATGCACTAAACAAAGAATATCAAAAGCAGTAAGGGAAAAAGATCAAGTAACATATAAAGGAAGACCTATCAGAATTAAACCAGACTTCTCACCAGAGACTATGAAAGCCAGAAGAGCCTGAGCAGATGTCACACAGATCCTAAGAGAACATAAATGTCAGCCCAGACTACTACACCCAGCAAAACTTTCAATTACCACAGACGGAGAAAACATGACATTCCATTACAAAAGCAAATTTACACAATATCTTTTCACAAATCCAGCTCTACAAAGGATAATGGGTGGAAAAGACCAACACAAGGTGGGAAACCATGTCATAGAAAAGTCAATAAGGTAATCTTTCAACAAACCCAATAGAAGATAGCTACACAACCAGATTTTTACCTTTAACTGAGAAGATAACAGTAAGCAACAATAATTTTTCCTTAATATCTCTTAATATCAAAGGTTTCAATTCCCCAATAAAAAGACATAAACTAACAGACTGGATACATAAACAGGACCCAACGTTTTGCTGCATACAAGAAACCTACCTCAGTGACAAAGACAGTGACTATTTCAGAATCAAAAGTGGGAAAACAATTTTCCAAGCAAATAGTCAAGGAAGAAATAAAGAAAGAAATGAAAGACTTTTTAGAATTTAATGAAAATGAAGACAAATCATGCCAAAATTTATGGGACACAATGAAAGTAGTGCTAAGAGGAAAACTCAAAGCTCTGGGTGCCTCCAAAAAGAGAATGGAGAGAACTTACACTAACAGCTTGACAATGCTTGAGAGTTCTAGAACAAAAAGAAGCAAATACACCCAAGAGGAGTAGACGACAGGAAATAATCAAACTCAGGGCTGAAATCAACCAAATAGAAACAAAAAGAACTATACAAAGAATCAGCAAAACCAGGAGCTGGTTCATTGAGAAAATCAACAAGATAGATTAAACCCTTAGCCAGACTAACCAGAGGGCACAGAGACACTAACCAAATTAATAAAATCAGAAATGAAAAGGGAGATATAACAACAGAAACTGGAAATTCAAAAAATCATCAGATCCTATTACAAGAGCTTATACTCAACAAAGTTAGAAAATTTGGACGAAATGGACAGCTTTCTAGATAAATAGAGGTGCCAGCATTAAAACAGGATCAGATGAACAATCTAAATACTCACAAAGTCCTGAGAAAATAGAAGCAGTTGTTAATAGTCTCTCATCAAATAAAGCCCAGGACCAGATGGGTTTAGTGGGGAATTTTATCAGTTCTTCAAAGAAGAGCTAATACCGATACTCTTCAAACTTTTTCACTAAATAGAAACAAAAGGAACACTATGCAACTCAATCTATGAAGCCACAGTAATGCTTATACCTAAACCAAACAAAGACTAAACAAGGAAGGAGAACTTCAGATCTCCCTCATGAACATCAATGCAAAATACTGAACAAAATCCTGGCCAACTAAATCCAAGAATGCATCAAAACTATATTTCACCACGATCAGGTAGGCTTCATCCCAGGGATGCAGAGGTGGTTCAATATATGGAAATCTGTCAATGTAATCCACTACATAAACAAACTGAAGGGAAAAAAAAAAACCACATGGTTATTTCATTAGATGCTGAAAGGCTTTTGACAAATTCCAGCATCCCTTCATGATAAAAGTCTCTGTAAGAGAGCAGGCTGAGCAAGCCAGGGGAAGCAAGCCAGTAAGAAACATCCCTCCATGGCCTCTGCATCAGCTTCTGCTTCCTGACCTGCTTGAGTTCCAGTCCTGACTTCCTTTAGTGATGAACTGCAATGTGGAAGTGTAAGCTCAATAAACCCTTTCCTCCCCAACTTGCTTCTTGGTCATGATATTTGTGCAGGAATAGAAACCCTGACTAAGACACTTATCTAAGTTACTATGCTATTGTAGCTGATCTGCCTTCTGTGTTCCTCTGAGGCCAGAGACTGCAGTCTCAGGCACTTAGCACCTCATCCTAAAGCAGCAGGAGATTAAGTAAAAGGTTAATTGCTAGAGCCTTTTCCCTATTGTCCAGAGGCCTTTTGCTTGTAGGGCTAGGGGGAAGTTTGGAGCAATAAACTTTTGTTGAACCAGGAGAAGAGAATAGCACTCACAGAAAGAAAAACTTTTACATAAGTGAATGTGCATAATCTCACATAAGTTCATACACAGCTTCATGCATGCAGAGTTCTCACACATGTCCATACAAATTTAGCTGGGCCCAGCTTGCATGCATTCTCACAATTACATACTTACACACACATCCATACTTAAATATGCCATGATAGGCTTAGACAGAAAATGCCCCTTGCTGTGGAGACTAAATAATGACTACTGAGAAGCAAAGAGTTTCTCTTTGGCCTGACAAAAACGCTTTGAATTTAAATGTTTGGTGTCAATACTGTAAACACTTAAAATGCTCAAAAGAAATGCTGAAACATTCTTTAAATGTATAGTATACAGAGTTCAGGGTTTGAACTCTGCTGTTCAAAGTGCTTGCTGTAATAAGCATAGGTTTAATCTCCTAGAACTCGTGTAAACGATGGTTCTAAATCCCAGTTCTGGGGCCATAGAAACCAGCAGACCTCTGTGGTTCACTGGCCAGCTAGCCTAGCCTACTGTGGAAGCCCCAGGTCAGTAAGAGACCCTGTATCATAAAAGACACTGAACAGCATCTAAAACATGACACCTGAGGTTGACCAGGTATAAAACGGTAAAGCTTTATACACATATGTACCCACTTACATGTAGAATATATTTTTTAGAAATGTACAATTATGGAAATGAGTAGACTGCTCAAAGGCATGTTGTAACATGTAACAAGGAAAACAGGCCAGCTAAAAACTTTTTTGTTTTGTTTGTTTGTTTGTTTTTTGAGACAAGATTTCTCTGTGTAGCCCTGGCTATCCTGGAACTCACTCTGTAGACCAGGCTGGCCTCGAACTCAGAAATCTGCCTGCCTCTGCCTCCCAAGCGCTGAGATTAAAGGAATGCGCCTCCACTACCCAGCAGCTAAAAACTTTTTAAAAGTAGTTTTCTATAGTGGTCCGATGTGGATGGTATTTTGCCTTTTCACACCTGATATATACATCCCGTGCCTTAAAGAAAGGAGATGGCAATACAAATTTTAAAAGACTAATTTTCTTAGACATAGGTTGTATCTCTCATGGTGTTTGCACTGGAGCTACCGGAAGCACAAGAAGCCCCTCTGGCTACATAACAAGAAGTCTCAAAACCTTTCTTTTTCTTCTGTTTACATAGAGTAATTTCTCACTCTCCATGAAACTCCTGAAAGAGATGCATAAAGAATCAAAAACAAGAGAAATTTGGCGAGCACAGTGGATGCATAGTTACTCGCAGCTGAGCCACTGCCGGAGCCACACGCAGAGGCCTCGGGAACAAGTCCTCGCCATGCTCAAAACCGTCATGCTGTTGGGTAAGCAGGATGCTGCTGTCTGCACTGATTTGAGAATGCTGTTGTATATTGTCTTAAAAGCTAGTTTTTTGTGCTACTTCCTCTGAGAGTTGAAATGTGCGTTAGGAATATTATAGATAGCAGTAAAGGATGCCACAGAGCGACTTCATTTCTTAGGAGGAGAGCAGATCATCTGATCAATGGAGTTTTATATACTAATACAGTACAACATTTAGCATTATGCTTACCTTTAAAGCAAAGTGAAAATTAAACTTTTTCTCTTTGATACTTAACTTGGCTTTTAGCCTCAAAGCATAAGAGAAGAAAAGTTGGCTCTGACATTCTTACCATACTGTCAGTCACCTCAAGTACATAGTGGGACTGCCATAGGTCTGTGAAAAGTATACCAGGAGGACTACTTTCTCCACACAACTCTAGGAACAGAAAACATCCACATATGGTGGCACACACCTATAATTCCAGCACTCAGGAGGCCAAGGCAGGGTAAGTGCCACAATTTCAAGACCTGCCGGTGCTGTATAGAAAGACTGTCTTAAGAAAACAAAGAACCCAGAGTAGGGAGAAATGGGAAAGGTAAGAAATGGTCCTAGGGCTTCTTGAATACAGATATTAAGACTATGAGTACAACTGCCTGGCATGTCGAGGCGCTGGGTCTGCTCCCCAGGAAATAGTAACAGTATTGAGTGCCCATCACAATAGGGGTCCTGAAGTCGGAGCACACACAGAGTTATATGAGCTGAGCACGCTGGTGGCAGTGATCCACACTGGAGCCAGACGACCACAACAGGGCGTGGCTGCTAAGCTTTCTAGTGGGCACACTTCTGGGTGCTGCAGCCCTGAGCTCCGTGCCCAGCACCATGTGGTCAGAAGCACAGCTATAGTCCTTGCTTAATAAGAGCCATTTTCTGTTCTTTGCAACAGACAAAACTAAGAATTTGATAAAATGTGATGGATGATTCTAGAATAAAAAGTTTATTTCTTCTTTTAAACCTTAACACTGGAGGTATCAGGGTTTACTTTTAGCTCTGGGGTCCAGGAGCCACTTCACAAACCACATGAACAGCAATCTCAGTCAGACAGGAATAGTTTATTGAGCATTAACCCCAGGACTGATCAATCAATCAGGGCTGCAGACCGGACTCTGAGCTGTCTTCAACCCTAAGCCAGAATCCTACAGAGCTGTTAAGCCTGAAATCCACAAACATCTGTGCCAAGTTACTCCACCAATCAGGATTTAGGGATAGGGGACTTCCTTAGGAACGTGTCTTTGTGGTGTACTTATCTTGTTCCTATGGTTGGGGTATTCAACGTTGGGGGGGACACCTTGTTTAATATTCATGTCTTATTCTGCCAACCCAGATGTCGATTAGCCATGTACATCACTCTTTATGCCAGGTAAAATGCCAGTTCTCAGAGAGGTTTTGGGAACTTAAAACTTTACCCAACCCCTACTGAAAATGGAAGTCTTTATTCCAAGTGGTTTCTTATATTGGTACAGGTATCTCCTATGTTGGGGTCTATCCCAGAGGCAGCGTATAAAAGCAAAAGACATGAAAGTTCATACACAGGCGCAGGCAGTGCTGCTGGGGCCTTGGTTCTGGTCTAAGCTTATTGTGGCTAACTATACAAAGCAGTTCTGACTGACCTCTATTGTGATTGGTTTTCAAGAGCATCAGAGCTTATAATATGACAGAATCTGCAATCAACTTGGGCATGAGAAAGTTTTCTAGTAACAGTAGTAACAGCTTATGCGAAAGTTTCCTTGTAACAGTAATAACAGCATAAAATGCTGGCTAGACAGGCAGCAGTTACCCAGGCCTTAGCATTAATGAAAAACATTTTCTATTAATCAGAGAGTGTAAGAAAATCTTTCATCAGAAACTGAAGCCAGGTTCTTGTACTTCAAGATTTATGTTACTTAATCTTATAATAGAAAAGAAGTTACTGACTGTGAGTTTATTTGAAAAAAATCTTTTTTTTTTTTTTTTATGGAACAGATGAAAGTGATATTTCAAACTACTTAAATAAAAATATTCAGGCCTCTTGTGACCAGAACATTCTCTTGGGCACAACTTACAGGATCATGGCTGATGCTCTCAGCAGGGAGCCAGCCTGCCTGTCTGACCTGGAGGAAAGCAAACTGAAATCAATCGTGACACTTTCCGGATCTAATACAGAGAACACAGAGAGGGTAAGTTCTTGTATTGTGTGTCTTTTATGTGCTGTGCTCAGGACAAAGTGAAGCTGCAGTGAGAGAGTATTCTTTTGTCAATTTAAAATATGCTTAGAGGCAGGTATAGTCGCTCACAGTTGTAGCCTAGCGTTTGCGAGGCACCACTATGTACAGCCTGAGCTATAAAGTGAGACCTGATTTCAAAAACACAATTGAAATGAAATGATGAATTAAAATGAAACAATTGACAAGTATTGTTTCAAGTTTCTTATATGGAAAACTGAATAATCTATGTATTTCCTATTATGTTATTTGAAATAAACCTTTTTTTGTTTTGTTTTTTCTTTTTGGTTTGTTTGTTTGAGCCAGTGTTTCTGTATTCCAGTCATGTCTTAAACTCACTCTCTAACCAAGGATGGATTTCAACTTTCTCTACCTCCCATATGCAGATTACAGGTGTGTACCACACCCAGTTTATGTGGTACTGTGTCTGAACTCATGACTTCATGTAAACTATGCAGTCACTCTGCCAACTGAGCTACATCCCAGCTTCCTGAATAATATAGGGATTTTGTTGTGGTCATGTTTTATTTTTGTCCCCTGCTAAATAGCTCTGACTGTCCCGGAACTGATTGTGTAGACCAGGTTGACTTGAGCCTTAGAACAGTCCTTCTGCTCTGCATCCTGAAAACTGGGATTACCTAACCAACTTGGTAATACAAATCCTTAAAACAAGCTTTTATATATGAAATTTCATCACTAATTTCCATTGAGAAGGTGTCTCCACTGGTTCATGGGATAAGACCTTTCCCCTTTGTAGCCAGCTCTGCTCTGCTTAGTTCTTGGGGCAGTGGTGCAGTTGGTCATATTATTTTGGTTTTCAGATAATTTTGAACTTTAAATAGTTACCTCTTCACCTTCCATCCTGCCTCGGTGCCATAATGTGGTCCTGTCTTCATCTTTGTCAGCATCACTGACATCTTTGCAGGATATGACTATACAGCACCAGCTTTTGTCATTTTTGTGAATCCCGTGGAGTTCACAGTGCCTAGTCCAGCTCTGTCGGGCTTACTGACTGACCGGCATATTCTCTTTACCTTACCTGGTTGTAATGATGTTCCAGAGTTTACTGGGATTGCTTACTGCCTTGCACGCACACACACTTACTGCCTTGCACGCACACACGCGCGCACACACACACACCACACTTACACCACAGTTAGCATAGCTTTCAGTGTTTATTTTACTTACGAATTCTCAGTTGACTGGACTGGCACTTAGTCACCGGGACCCCCTTGCCTCAGTTGAGACTGCACACACGACAACTAACTTTTCAGTAGTATTTCAAAGCTATTGATCTAGTCATGTGTCTTCTCAATTCCAGGTAATCTCAGGTCTGTACCAGAGAACATTTCATCACCTCTTTAAGGCCGTGCAGTTAGCCGAAGAGGACACCCAGCTTTCCTGCTGGGGCCACGAGGCTGCAGCCGAGCGGGCCCATGCTTACATGACACTGGTAGGTTTCTGTGACCAGCAGCTCCGAAAGGCAGAAGAGAGTGGATCCAGCGCCTCACAGAAGAGAAGTATAGGTTAGTGCTCTATATTTAAGCTTGAAAAATATATAGATGCTTTTGATCTAATGGGTGTTTTTTGCTCAAATGACAGATCTTTTATTTTGTTTCATCTTTAGAAATAGTAGTTTAGGGCTGAAGACATGGGTCAGTGTTACAAACACTGACTACTCTTACAGAGGTCCTGAGTTTAATTCCCAGCAACCACAACCATCTGTAATAATCTCAGTCATACCTCTTCTGGTATGACTGAGAGTGACAGTATAGTCACATACAATCAATAAACAAACAAACAAACAAACAAATAAATCTTTTAAAAAATACAGTAATTTCTCTAAGCAACATGCCTGTATTTAAATAAAACCTGCTGTATTTGTTGTTAATTCTAGGGTTTAAACTAGCCTTGATAGTTAGTGTTAGGCAAGAACTCCACCACTGAGCTAAGGTGCCATCCCACAACTTTTAGAGAAGTGTATATAGAAAGTGTGTAGCTCGGGCTAGCCTTGAAGTTAGCATTTTCTTTTTCTTTTTTTTTAATATTTTTATTTTCTATATTCTTTGTTTACATTCCAAATGATTTCCCCTTTCCCAGATCCCCCCTCCCCATATGTCCCATAAACCTTCTTCTCTCCACCCATTCTCCAATCACCTCCCTCCTTTTTCTCTGTCCTTATATTCCCCTCCAACACTAGATCAATCCTTTCCAGGATCAGGACCCTCTCCATACTTCTTCATGGGAGTCATTTGTTATCCGATTTGTGCCTTTGTTATTCAGAGCTTCTGGGCTAATTAATATCCACTTATCAGAGATTGCATTCCATGTATATTCTTTTGTGATCGGGTTACCTCACTTAGGATGATATTTTCCAGATCAAACCATTTGCCTAAAAAATTTTGTAAATTCATTGTTTCTCATTGCTGAGTAGTATTCCATTGTGTAAATATACCACATTTTCTGTATCCATTCCTCCTTTGAGGGGCATCTGGGTTCTTTCCAGTTTCTGGCTATTATAAATAAGGCTGCTATGAACATAATGGAGCATGTGTCTTTATTGCATGCCGGGGAATCCTTTGGGTATATGCCAGGAGAGGTATGGCAGGGTCCTCTGGAAGTGTCATGTCCAGTTTTCTGAGGAACCGCCAGACTTTTCTACCTCCCAGGTGCTAGCCTTAGAGGCTGAGCCGCTGTAACTGGCTCATTTGCATCCTGTAACTTAAGACTCCTGTGACCTACTTCTTGCTCTAGGAATAAAGCCAGGAGCATCATCCAATGTGTGCTGTCAATACAGGATGAAAACTGCTTCCTGAAGGATTAGACAAACGTGTGTGACATTTCTTGACTGAAAGAAATCACTGGAGAGGGAACAGTGACAGACTTTAAAAAATAAAGAAAAAGAAAAAAGCCAAGCCGGCGGTGGTGGCGCACGCCTGTAATCCCAGCACTCTGGGAGGCAGAGGCAGGTGGATTTCTAAGTTCAAGGCCAGCCTGGTCTACAGAGTGAGTTCCAGAACAGCCAGGGTTACACAGAGAAATGCTGTCTTGAAAAAGCAAATCCAAAACAAAACAAAAGAAAACAAAAGCCTTTGTAGGGAAGAGAACCATTAGTCACATTTATGATTTATGTGCTAACCATTTCTTCTTCCTTTGCTGTCTTTGATTCTGTAGAACTGGAAGCATATCCAGCACTTGTGGTGGAGAAAACGCTGAGAGCACTAAAGTTAAACTCTTCTGAAGCCAGGCTGAAATTTCCTAGGTTACTTCAGATTATAGAGCAGTATTCAGAGGAGACCTTAAACTTGATGACAAAAGAGGTTGGTGTCCTTGAGTGTGGACGAGAACGTTTCAGGAGTTAAAGACACAGTTTTACTTATATGTGGGCTCGGTGTGTGAAATGCACGTTATGGCCTTGTTTCCCTCCTTTGTGTTTTCGCACACGCTACGTCATTATGCAGAAGTCAGAGGACAGTCTCAGGCATCCTTCCTCACCTTCTGTCCTGTGTACAACTCTATGCGGTTCTCTTCCTCCTGCATCGGAGGATTACAGATGTGTGCTGCCACTTGTACCTATTTTCCTTTGTGGGTGTATAGAAACACTATATCTGAACAAGTTCCAAATCAATCAAGGGAGAATTTTTCTGGAGCCAAGATAAGGACTTTGTATGGGAATTTGCCCTCCACACAGATGAGCTGCAGTCTATAACACGTGTTGGTATCTTTTGCGTAGTTCTTACTTAGCCTCGGGTAAGCACAAAGTGGGAACAGAGGTTTGTGTGTGCACATACAACAAACAACCTGCAGCCTTCACATGCTTGTTCCCTGGAGCACTTGGGCGTGCTGCACGCGCTGGCTTTGCCTCTGTCCTCTGGGACCGCTCTGTGTAGGGAAGACCCCACCAATGAAAGACCAGGCTCTTTCCTGTTTCCACAGGTCTACAGCTAAAACAGACCCAAGCTTTGACTTGAAAATAAGACTTCAGCGAGGACTAACTGCTACTCTTATATAGCAAGATGTTTGTCGTTATTGTGTGTGTGTGTGTCTGTGTGTGTGTGTGTGTGTGTGTGTATGGGTGCCCAGGCTAAAGGTCAGTGTGTGTGTGTGTGTGTGTGTGTGTGTGTGTGTGTGTGTGCTCTCCACATTGTCTTCTGAGACAGCGTCTCTCCCTGCACCTGGAACTTGCCGATTAAGCTAGGCTGATGGGCCAGCAAGCCTCCCTGTCCCATGTCCTGCTGTCCCTGCCTCCCCAGCTCCCTGGGGATTACAGGTTCATGCTACTGAACCTCATTTTCCCATAAGTATTGGGAACAGAACTCAGTTCTTTTTTACGAACTGAGCCATGAGGGCCCACTATGCTTTATGGCCTTTTAACTATGCCTTTGCAGTCTGTGGATTCTGAGTGTGGGAAGAAGCGTTTGAGAACCTCCAGGTCTGTGTTATAGTTTCTAGGCTAGCCAGGAATACTTAGTGAGACCCTTTCTTTAAAAAGTAAATTAAATTAAAAACTTTATTGTATCCAATGTTTATAAAGAATGTATAATATAGTCAAACATTTTTATAAATGGAAATCTGAAAATTCTTTTTAGACTTTCTAAATATATGTTTATATTTATATGTATATATAATATACACAATATACATAATATATAATATATATAATATACATATATGTGTATATTAGTGATTATAATATATATTATAATTACTAATGTTAAAGCCGTAACTTTGTTTCTGGAAAGGTATTCCACATGTGTATAACATAAGTACAGAGGTATATTTATAAGAATCTTCATTTTAAGCATTTCTTTTTTTTTATTTTTTTTATTTTTGCTTCATGAATTTTCATTTTTGTCTCAGTAAAAGAACTTAATCAAATTGTCAGCATGCAGTACCACCTCTTGCCAAATATCACTTATTTTAGACTAAAGCTTTCTCGGCAATTAAAAAACACTGAATAAACATAACCAGAACCCTGAATACATGCTTCTCTTTGTTTCTTCCTGGTTTTTTTTTCTGCTTTTTCCTCTTCTCTTCTCTTCTCTTCTCTTCTCTTCTCTTCTCTTCTCTTCTCTTCTCTTCTCTTCTCTTCTTTCTTTCTTTTTATTTTTTATTATATTCAACACAATATACTTTTTCATCAATCATAAAAGTAATGGACATATTATTAAATGAACTTAAAAAGATAAAGTCTTTTTTCTTTTTGTATTATTTGCTTTATTTTTAGTAGAGCTTAAAATCTTGGCTCTTACTGTGATAGAAACCCAAAATAACAATTTTTAGTCATTTGAGTACATTGTAATAAGGCTGTACTTCAATGTCCCTCACATCACCAAAGGATTTTACCTCCATAGTAGCTAAGTTAAGAGCTGACAGCTCTGCTGAGCCAAGGAATGAAGTGTAGGCACAATTATTTGGATACAGATTTCCTGCTATGGTCAAAACTATTTGACTTGAGTGATTGTCATCATTTTCAGCCCACAGGGAACAGGTTACATTCATTTGAGAAATGCTATGTGTGTTAAGATGTTCTATTCATGAAGTAATCGATCAACTGTTTCAGTGAACAGTGGCACTACTTGGAGGGTGGCACAGACATTAGGTGAGGGCAAGATTCTGGGTCATTGGCTGTGATGATTTTGAAAAGCATTCATCTCAGAAAAAGAGTAACCTATAAGGTCATCTTCAAAATTGATACAATAATTACGAATATCAAGCAAAACATTCAGTCTCACCCTTTGTTTTTCTCTTACAAGCTACTTCCCAAATTACTTATCTCCATTTCTTTTGCCTATATAAATAATGTTGAAATATATAAGCTGTTCTGAAAACCATAGTAGTATAAAACATCAAGACCATTCTGTGGTATACAGCAAGACACTGTCACGTACAAACAAGCAGAAAGTGTATATGGATTGTACAATATTAGACATATCTCTTCAATTACCAAATTAGAGAGACCACTGGGGAACAGCCAACAAATTTCTAATTCCTCATATTTTTGAATTGTAATCAATTAGGATATGTTGGTAATATTAATTTTCATATTAAGAGATATTAAGGAAAAGTTATTGTTACTTCCTCTTATTTTTGTTGTTAGAAGTGGAATTATGCTTGTGTGGGTTTTTTGAAAGATTACTTTCTTGCTTTTTCTAGGGTGTAGTTTCACTCCTTGTGTTGGTGTTCTCCATCTATTGTCCTTGGTAGGGCTGGATTTGTGGAAAGATATTGTGTAAATTTGTTTTTTTCAAGGAATATATTGGTGTCTCCATCTATAGTGTTTGAGAGTTTTGCTGGTTTTAGAAGCCTGGCCTGGCATTTGTGTTCTCTTAGGGTCTGTATGACATCTGCCCAGGATCTTCTTGCTTTCATAGTCTCTGGTTAGAAGTCTGGTGTAATTCTGATAGGCCTTCCTTTATATGTTACGTGATTTTTTTCCTTTAATTTTTTAATATTCTTTCTTTGTTTAGTTCATTTGGTGTTTTGATTATTATGTGATGGGAGGAATTTCTTTTCTGGTCCAGTCAATTTGGAGTTCTGCAGGCTTCTTGTATGTTTATAGGCATCTCTTTCTTTAGGTTAGGGAAGTTTTCTTCTATAATTTTGTTGAAGACATTTACTGGCCCTTTAAGTTAGAAACCTCCACTCTCTTCTATACTTGTTATCCTAAGGTTTGGTATTCTCATTGTGTCCTGGATTTCCTGGATGTTTTGGGTTAGAAGTTTTTGCTTTTTGTGTTTTCTTTGACTGTTGTATCAATGTTTTCTATGGAATCTTCTGCACCTGAGATTCTCCTATCTCTTGTATTCTGTTGCTGATGCTTGCATCTCTGACTCCTGATCTCTTTCCTAGGTTTTCTAGCTCCAGGGTTGTCTCACTTTGTGATTTCTTTATTGTTTCTACCTCCATTTTTTAGATCTTGGATGGTTTTGTTCATTTCCTTCACCTGTTTGTGTTTTCCTATAATTCTTTAAGAGATTTTTGTGTTTCCTCTTTAAGGGCTTCTAGGTGTTTACCTGTGTTTTCCTGTATTTATTTAAGGGAGATATTTATGTCCCCCTTAAAGACCTCTATCATCATCATAAGAAGTTATTTTAGATCTGAGTCTTGCTTTTCTGGTATGATGGTGTATCCAGGAAGAATTGGGTTCTGTTAATACCAAGTAACCTTGGTTTCTATTGCTTAATGTTCGTTCACTTGCCTCCCACCATCTGGTTATCTCTAGTGCTACCTGCTTTTGCTATATCTGACTGGAGTCTGTCCTTCCTGTGATCCTGGTTGTATCAGAACTCCTCAGAGTCAAACTGTCTCTGATCCTGTGATTCTATGATCCTGTGATCCTGAGATCCTGTGTCTGTCCGAGCACCTGGGAGTCAAACTGCCTCTGGGACCCTGATATCCTAGTGTGACTGGGATCCTGGGATCCTTGGATCCTCGGATCCTGGGTGTGTAAAAGCGCCTGGGAGTAGAGCTTCCTCTGGGTGTCGTGGAACTAGCTGCGGAGTTTGCACCCACGGTCTGCTTGGGGCACTGGCCCAGACCTCATGAATTTCTTAAAACAAAAGTATATAAACAGCCCAAGTTCGTGATAATGCACTAAGTGAATAAAATGCAATATAGCTGTTACAAGAACGAGTTAAGTTTGTCTCGTGTCTTTATTACTTACACATTCCTGTGATAAGACATCGTGTATAAGACATCTTAGACAGTGTTTTGGGAGGACTTCCAACGTCAGGATTGAAACCCAAACCATTAGAGGGGAGCATGTCTGCAAGCAGGCAGCCTAGCATGACGTGGGGGCAGCAGCTGAGAGCACCATCCTGAAGCACAGGCATGATGTAGACGGCAACTGTGAATGGTGGAGTCTTCTGGAATCTCAAAGGCACCAACACACCTCCTCCAGCACGGCCACCCTTCCTAAGCCTTCACCTACAGTCCTACCAAATGGGTTCAACATTCAAATGAGTGAGCGAATGGGGGCCATTCTGTTTCAAACCACCCCGGCAAGTATGATCCCATTCTTTGATTAAAAAAAAAAAATACTTGTGTACATGTACAGGAAATGTTGGGATGAGTCCAGTGGTCCCTTAGCAGAAAAGAGCTAAGAGAGAGTAGATTTATATTTAAGCCTTTTCATTTGGAACATATTTTACTTTTATACAAATATTGTTAAATGTCCTGTTCATTTTCAAACTATACTTTTCTGAATTTTAGATTTCATCCATTCCTTGCTGGCAGTTCATTGGCTGGATCAGCCACATGATGGCCTTACTGGACAAAGAGGAAGCTATTGCAGTGCAACATACTGTGGAAGAAATCGCTGATAACTACCCACAGGCCATTATCTACCCTTTTATAATAAGCAGTGAAAGCTACTCCTTTAAAATTACTTCTTCTGGTCATAATAATAAAGCATTTGTTGAGAGGTAATGTTTTGGTTTGGGGCTGATCAGATACTATTGGATATAAAAAATGGGGTGGTAAAAGCCAAAATGTGCACATGTATTTGAGTTGTTCATGATGTTTAGGAATTCTTAGACATTTATCGAGGCGATCTTTTCCTGTATGACACTTGTTACTGAATTTCTCTCCTTTTGAAAACACTGTCCGTCTTAGGCGCTTGCCTTCATGCTCAGAGCTAATAATCTTTTGAATAGTACAGACAGGATAAGATACTTTTGCAATCAGTTCTCATCCTGGTTGGTTGGTTTTCATGAATTTGACACAAGCTAGGGTTATCTGAGAATAGAGGACCTCAATTGAGAAAATACTTCCACCTAATTTGCCTGTAGGGCATTTTCTTGATTAATAATTGATAAAGGAGGGCCCAGCCCACTGAGGATGGTGTCATTCTTGAGCGGTTGATCCTGGGTTGTATAAGGAAACAGGATGAGCAAACCAGCTTTAAGGAACTAGTCTCCATAGCTTCTGCTTCAGTGCCTGACTCCAGGACCTTGAGGTCTAATCCTGACTTCCCCAGTGATGGACTGTGACCTGATACCTAAGATAAACTTGAATCTCCAAGTTGCTTCTGGTCTTGGTGTTCATCACAGCATTAGAAATCCCAACTAAGACTATTCAGAAGTTACCCTTTAAGAAATATTGAAATGTTGTTATGGTGATGTATGTTTGGAGTTACAAATACTCTGGAAGCTATGACAGGAGAACCTAAAGTTTGAGAGCAGCCTTAACTATATATAAACAACATACCACAAATAAATAGCTTACAAACATAAAACATTATGAATCCAGAGAAACTGGTGAGATGGCTTAGAGCTCTTATTTGCAATCATGAGAATCTGAGTTGAAATCCCCAGGACCCATGGCTTATATGTACCTATATCCTCAACAATGGGGGACGGAGACATCAGCATTTTCACTTCTTTGGTTATTTGTAAGTTCAGACCAATATACTGACTTTGTAAATGCATGGCTTCCTGGTCACAGCCTAATATCTAACCCACACAAAAAATACAGAAACATTAGCATTAATAAAGTAAGTGAACAGAATATTCTTCTCAGTAGCTTCACAATACACATTCTTCTCAGCAACCTATGAGTCTTTTCCCAAAAGAGGCCATATTTTAGTGTACTAAGTCTTAATAAATATTGAAAAATTAAAATAATTTTCTGGTGACAATGGAACTAAACTACAAATCAATGAGAAACTAGTTTTCAGTTTAGTAGTGTGTAGTTGTAGACAATATACAAACTCATGGAGACTAAACAGTGTACTGTTGAATGATGAGTGAGTTATTGAAGAAACCAGAAGAAAAGGTTTTATATTCCTAGAATTAATTAACATGCAAACACACCAGAACCTGTGAGAAACAAAAAGATTCTAAGAAAGAAGTGTATAATTATAAGTCCCTATTTTATGAAACTATAGAGATCTTACATACCTTAATGATATGCCTCAAGATCTTAGAAAAATAAAAACAAGACAAACCCCCAAATGAGCAGATATTAATAAATAATATGTCAAAGCATAAAATAATAAAATAGAAACAAAAAGCTATAAAAAACAATGAAACTGAAGATTAATATCTGAAATATTCTACTCAAAACAATAAATACCACCCCTAAAACCCAAACAACCCAACCAGCCAATAAATTGGCTCATGAATAGGCTATTGCTTACAATAAGCAAAGATCTGCAGCTATGTATCAGTGTGTGAACTCAGGAGGTCTTCTGAGTATCTTCACAGGTGCAGTACACTTGGAGCCTGTGGAAGTTCTACTTGTTTTTGTTGTCTTGTCCTTGCCACCTGTGTAGCCCACACACTCTTATTTTTTGTTTTCCTGGTGTATGTTTTCAACACCTTTGTCAAAAGATTTGGTCACTACATGCAACCAAGTGGATTTGTATATGGCTCCTCCGTTCCATTCCATTATCCTACCCATTCGGTTTTTGCGTATCTTATAGTTTTTGTTGCTAAGGCTCAGTAGTGAGACCTCCAGCAGTGTTCTTTTGCCAGGGCTACATAATGAAACCCTATCTCCAGACTGTAACAACAAAACAAAAATCAGACCTACTTCATGATCCAGCTATACTGATCCTGTGAATATACTGTCATCACACAACTGCAAAGACCTGCATCTCCTTATGTACTGTGGCTCTGTCACAACATTAGTTGATGGAAGCAGCCTAACTGTCCTCCATCATGAATGAATAAAGAATATGTGATATGAATACTTTACAGAGTTTGATTCAGCCATAAAGAAAATCATATTGTTTGCATGAAAATGGAAAAAATGAGGCATCATCATATATTAAGACAATAAGCCAGGCTCAAACTAATCCTCTTCTTCTGTCATGTATATCCTATATGACAGGAAAGTAGAAGCAAAATTATCTTGGAAAAGGAAGTATACTCATGGGAGGGAGAGAAAATGGAAGGTATAGGAAGCAAAGACATTTTCCATGTATACTTAAATAAAATGTCTTTACAAGTCTGTAACCATGAGTGAATACAAAGTAATTAAAAATCATTATGTCAAACAGCTGTTTTGCCATGAGCCAAGTTGCCTCCTTGCACCTCCTTGCTCCACCAACTGCACCATCTCTGATCAGAGTCTAACACCATAAGACTGTTTCTAAAAGTGAACACATGAAAAATACTTGTAAGCAAGTGTTGAGAAAGCGACCTGGCATACTTCAAGATGTTTAAAGCAACAGCGACTTATAGTCATCAGTGTCCATATACGGATCCACATACGGATCACTTTGACTTTGCCTGAGACCTTCAACTCTTTAAAGCACTGGTTTTCAACCTTCCTAATATTGCAACCTTTTGATACGGCTCTTCATATTGTAGTGACCCCTAATGGTAAATTATTTTTGTTGCTACTTCTTAACTGTAATCTGACTACTGTTATGAATAATAATGTAAATATCTGATATATAGGATATTTGCTATATGACCCCTGGGAAATGCTATCTCCAGACAGTAGCAACAGTAGCAACATATTTGACCCCCAAAGGTTTGCAACCCATAGGTTGAGACGTTCTGCTTTAAAGAGCAGATGCTAATCTAATGTTGGATATAATTCTCGAGTCGCTACTTCTTTGGACATCAGTCCAAAAGATAGCTTGTGTGTGTGTGTGTGTGTGTGTGTGTGTGTGTGTGTGTGTGTGTGTGTGTGTGTATGTGTGTGTGGGTGGGTAGTGAGTTTGTGTGTATAATTATATGTAAACATATATACATAAAGTAGTACATGTTGTAAATCTATGTAAAAATATGCCCTGGTCATTAGAAAATGTTATTATTCCTGAACCTGATATTGTTCTTGTGGTATTTTGAGACAGGGTCTCTGTGTGAATACCTGACTGTCCTGGAATTCACTGTATAGACTAGCGTTGAATTCACAGAGATCCATGTGCTTCTGCCTCTGAGTACTGGGATTAAAGATGTGTGCCTCCACTCCTAGTCTAAACCTGGTGGATTTTTTTATAGGATAAAAAGTAAACTTGATCATGGAGGAGTGATCCAAGGCTTTATTAATGCCTTAGACCAGCTCTGCAATCCGGACCTGCTCTTTAAGGTAAGAAAACAGCTTTTGACAATAATAATGAGTGTGGGTAGGATCTGTGTATAGTCTAGCTTCTTTCTTGATTTTTTTTTCTTTCTCTTTTGGTACAGGACTGGGTTACTGATACAAAAGATGAACTAGGAAAGAATCCCGTGAATAAGAAAAACATTGAAAAATTCTATGAAAGGATGTATGCTGCCTTGGGCGACCTTCGTGCTCCAGGCGTGGGGCCCTTTCGGAGGAGGTTCATACAAGTATGGATAGATACAGCTGCTTGATTAAGTAAATTAATAACTTGATAGATATAGTAGCAGTGTTTGCATTTTAATTACTTCCTGCCTATTTTCTGTTACTAATGAGCTTGCTTTAGATCTGATGCTTTCTGTAAGATATAGTAATCAAATGTTTCTACTGAATGCTGATGTCTTAGCTTGGGTTTTACTGTTGTGAAGAGACACCATGACCAAGGCAACTCTTCTGAAGGACAACAGTTATTGGGGCTGGCTTACAGGTTCAGAGGTTCAGTCCATATTCATCAAGGCAGGAGCATGGCAGTATCCAGGCAGATATGGGGCCGGAGGAGCTGAGAGTTCTACATCTTCATCCAAAGGTAGATAAGAGAAGACTGGCTTCCAGGCAGCTAGGAAGAGGGTCTTAAAGCCCACACCCACAGTGACACACGTCCTCCAACAAGGCCCCAAACTCCTAATAGTGCCAATTCCTGGGCCAATCATCTTCACTCAACCACAACTGGCAAGTGGGTCAGTAGGCAAAAACCTTGGGGGTTCTGCTATATTCTCATGCTCAGATTCTGATACCTGAAGATTGTGTTTAGTTCAGTATTTTTAAGTCTCAGGATCACTTAGATATTGGATCAAGAAAATATTTCTGTCTTATATAAAGTGATAAGTATTCTGAAACATTGGTTTAGGGCACCAATTTGCGTGCTCAGAAACAGAACAAGCCCAACAGAGGGATTGCATGATTAAGACTGCTTATAAAAAGCTATATTTCAGGGCTGGAAAGATGACTCGGGTTAAGAGCACTGACTGCTCTTTCGAAGGTTCTGAGTTCAAATCCCCGTGACCACATAGTGGCTCACAACCATCTTAAAGAGATCTGACTCCCTCTTTTGGAGTGTCTGAAGACAGCTACAGTGTACTTACACATAATAAGTAAAGAAATCATTTTTTTAAAAAAGCTGTATTTCAGACAAGTGTAGCAGAGGGAAATATTAGTTATTCTAGTGTTGGAAAGAGTCATGAAGTGAGGAGCATATTTTAAAACATTTTAATTTTAAACAATTTAAATTAAAATTTAAATACAGTATAGTTTATCATATTTCCCCTCCCTCAATTCCTAAGAGATCCTCCTCACTACCCTACACACTGAAGTTTATGTTCTTTTTCTCTCTTAAAAGAACAAAACAAAATACAAAGCAAAACTCAAAATAAATTTAAAAAACAAAATAAAGCAAAATAAAACAGAAAAGGCTACAGAAATCCATTTTGTGTTGGCCATACACTTCTCAGCATGGGACCTACCTAAAGTGTGGTTGATATACACAGTGAGACTCTGTTGGAGAAAACTGATTTTCTTTGTTTGCAAACAGGTGTCAGTTGCAAATAGCTTCTTGTCTAGGAGAGTAGACTCTATGTCCACTTCCCCTTCTGAGTGCTGAAACCCTGTCTAGCTTGAACCTGTGCCAGTCCTGTGCAGGGCACTGTGCAGTGTCTATGAGGTCATTCATACATCAGTCCTGTTGTATCTGGAAGACACTGTTTCCTCGGAGTCATCTGTCACCTCTAGCTTTTAAAGTCTTTCCACTTCCTCTTCCATCATGAGCCTTGCAGTAGGACTGAGTACTCAGCTTTTTCCCTCTCCGTTGTCTGACTGAAAGTCACTGTGTTCCCATCTACTGCAAAGAGGAGCTTCTCAGACGTGGGTTGAGGGAGGTGCTAATTCTTATGTATTATGAGGACTTTGTTGCAATGCTTCTTTAACAGAATAATAGTGGATTTTCCCCTAGCCTGTGAACTATCCTGTCTCAAATTCTTGGCCATTTTAGTAATGTCATGTATAGGTTGCATCTCATGGATTGGTCATTAAATCCAATCAAATAGTCGTTACTTACTCCCATAGCATTCAAGTGACTATTGCACAGTTTATCTTGCAGGTAGGTCACTGTTGTGGGTCATCTAGGGTTTATATCTGGGTGATATTGATGATTACATCTCTTCCTCTGGTGGTGTGCAAAGTACCTTCCAGTACCGTAAACAGTAATCAGCAGGGTAAAGCTTCTCTCTCTCTCTTTTTTTTTTTATTATTGTATGTAAGTACACTGTAGCTGTCTGCAGACACGCCAAAAGAGCGCATCAGATCTCATTACAGATGGTCGTGAGCCACCGTGTGGTTGCTGGGATTTGAACTCAGAACTTCCGGGAGAGCAGTTAGTGTTCTTAACTGCTGAGCCATCGCACCAGCCCCCAGGGTAAAGCTTCTAATTAGGCACCAGCTTGATTTCCCCATGTTCAATGACATAAGTGTCATCTTCATCAAAAGAGCTTCACCATCAGTTTGAAAGCTATCTACTCTGATGATTAGGGCTTTCCACAGGGCCACAAGATATAACCCATTTGAGGCATTGAAGTTTTATTTGGTGCCATAAGCTATCTAGTTGGGATTGTCTCTCCAATTTGGTGATTCCATTTAGATTTCTTTCACTTCAGTATATATTTTGGGAATGCTTCTGCAATAGTAGAAACTTGTTTTTCAAATGGCCTTTAGTGTTGGTTGGTTCTTCCCCATGTTTCCTTCCTTACCTTCTCTTCTGTTCTCCCTTTTTATTAAGCCTCCTATTCCAGTTTCCCTTTTGTCCCTCCACAACAATATATTGTTTTTCCTTCTCCCGACATCCCACCCCCTCCAAGTCCTTTTCTAAGTTCTGTGATTGTATGGATTGTATAGCATGCCTATCAAAGGCTTAAAAGCTAACATCTACATGTAAGAGAAAACATAATATTTGTCTTTTGGGGTTTGGATTACCTCATTCATGATGATTTTTTTTCTAGTTCCATCTATTTAACTGCAAATCTCCTAATTTCATATTTCTTAACAAATAAATATTTTATTTCTTAACAAATAAAATGCACCACATTTTTATTATCCATTCCAGAGTCGATAGACACGTCGCCCTTTCCAGTTTCTGGGTATTATGAATAGAGCAGCAATGAGCATGGATGAGCAATATCTCTGTAGAATGACCGCGTCCTTTGGGTGTATGTGCCGGAGGGCTGTGGCTGGATCCTGGCATAGATTTATTCCCAGCTTCCTGAGGAACTGTCACACTGACTTCCATAGTGGCTTTTCCAAGTTTGCTCCCCCACCAGCAATAAATAAATAAAGTGTCCCCTTTTCGTACAACGAAATGTCAAAGTAGTTTTAATTTCTCTTACAGCTAAGGATCTTGAACATTCCTCTAAGTATTTCTCAGCCATATATGTTTCATCGTTTAGTAACTCTCTGCTTAGTTCTCTATCCCATTTTTAAAGGTAGTTATTCCTCTATTGTATGTATATAAAGATCTGTTTTCCATTGGATGGGTGCTGCTTTGCTCCTGTGATGTGATTTTAAGCTTCAGTGGGTCACGTTTGTTAACTGTTGGTCTTAGTGCCTGTGCATGAGCATCTTGTTCAGAGAGCCTTCCTGTGCCCCTGAGCTCCGCCCTAGTCCTTGCTTTCACTTCTGTCAGATTCAGGGTATCTGGTCTTTAATCCACTTGGAGTTGAGTTTCTTGTAGAGTGATAGATACGAATCTGTTTTCCTGCTTTTAAAAAATACAGCCATCCAGTTTGACCAGCACCTGTTGTTGAAGATGCTGCCTTTTCTCCAGTGTGTCTTTTGGCTGCTTTGCCAAAAACCAGGTGTACATGGACTTACGCCTGGGTCTTCAGTTTGGTTCCACTGATCAGTGTGTCTGCTTTGATGTGTCGCTAATCCATCTGGGCTAGTGAGGCCTCCACTGTCCTGGGGCTGTTGTGTGTCCATATGAAGTTCAAGATTGTTTTTTTCAATTTATGTAAAGAATTGTGTTGGAATTTTGTTGGGATTGGTTTAATCTATAGATTGCTCTTGGGTGCATGGCCACTTTCACCACATTATTCCTACTGATCCATGAGAGCGTAAGGTCTTTCCATCTTCTCAATGTTTTAATAAGTATTATAATAATTTGAGTCTATCCTGTAAGGTACTGTTTCCCTCTTTTCGTTCTCATTCCATTTTTATATAGTGAAGCTAGTGGGTTTTGTGTGTTAATTCTCTATCATGATACTTTGCAAAAAATGTTTATCAACTACCTAAGTTATCTGGTGGAGTTTTTATGATCTTTTTTTATGTGTAAAGTTGTATCATCTGCAAATGAAGGTATCTTTCCTTCTTAACTTTTTATTTGTATTCCTTCTCCTTCACTTGTGTTATTGTTCCTCTTTGTGGGTTGAATAACCTCACAAGGGTCATCAGAAAGCACAAATATTTATATTATGATTCATTAACAATAGCCAAACTGATTATAAAGTAGCAACTGAAAAAAATTTTATGGTGAGGGTCACTACAACACGAGGAACTGTATTAAAAGGCTGGAGTACTGGGAAGACTGAGGATGAGGGAGCTAGACTTCAGGCGCTATATTAATTAGGTGTGGAAGAAGTGAGCAACTTCCTCTGTTCCTCTTGTTTCTCTTGTTTGATATTAGTGCAATTTTTTTGAGTTTCTCTCCATTTAGTTGGCTATGAGCTTGTTATAAATTGCCTTTACTATGTTTAGATATGTTCCTTGTATCCCTGATCTCTCCAAGACTTTTATCATGAAGAGGTGTCAAATTTTGTCAAAGTCTTTTTCATCATTTAGTGAGATGACCATGTGTGAGGATTTTTATCTTTCATTTTATTTATATTACCTTTATCATTTTGAGGTATGTCCCTTGTATTCCCAGTCTCTCAGGACTTTTTAAAGGTAGAGTGTCAGATTTTGTCAAAGGCTGTTTCCACATCCCAAGGGATGATCATGTGTTTTGTTGTTATTTTTACTGTTGTTGGTTTGGGTTTTTTTTTGGGGGGGTAGGTTTTTTGGTTTTTTGTCTCTTAGCCTTTACATGGTAGTTGAAGTTGATTGATTTTCATATATTGAATCATACCTGAATCTCTGAGAATGATACCAATTTGATCATGGTGAATAATCTTTTGATGTTCTGAATTTGGTTTGCAAATATTTTATTGGGAATTTTGCAGCTATGTTCCTAGTTTTTGTATCATAGTAATAGTGGCTTCATTAAACGAATTGAGATATGTCCTTTAAGTTTTATTTTATGTCATAAGTTGAGGAGTATTGGTGTTACTTTTAAGGTCTGCTAGAATTCTACACTTAATATATATAGCCCTGGGCTTTCTTTGGTTAGGAGATTTTTACTTACTGCTTCTATTTTACCTGGGATTGTGGGTCTGATTAAATTGCTTATCTAATCTTACTTTAATTTTGGTAGTGGTATGTATTTAGAATTTCATCCATTTCTTTTAGATTTTACAGTTTGATGGAATACAAAGTTTTAAAGTATATTTTAATAATTCTCTAGATTTCCTCAGAGTCTGTTGTGAGTTCCCACCTTTTATCTCTTATTTCATTAGTTTGGATCTTCTCTGTCCATTTTTTATTAATTTGGTTAAGAGTTTGTGTTGATTTCCTCAAAGAGCCAACTCTTCCTTCCTTTGGTTCTTTGTATTATTGTTTTTTTGTTTGTCTTATCACTTTGTTTTGTTTGTATCTCATTTTGATTTCGGCACTGGGTTTTATTATTTCTTCCTATCTACTCTTAGGATATTATTTCTTATTGTTCTAAAGCTTTCAGGTCAATCACTACTGCAGTAATATGATATCTATAATTTTTTCGTGTAGGCACTTAGTGCTACATACTTGCCTCTTACAACTACCTGTATCGTGCCTGATAGGTTTGGGTATGTTACATTTTCAGTTTCATTCAATTCTAAAAGAAAAAAAAATTAACTTGACCAATTTTCATTCCGTTGTAAATTGTTAAGTTTCCATGAGTTTTTATGCTGTTTGTTGGTTTTTCCTGTTGATATCCCACTTTAATCTATGATGGTCAGATAGGATGTAGGGTGTTATTCAATTTTCTTATGTCTATGTTTTCTTATATCTAGGTCTTATGACCTAATATATGGTCAGTTTTGGAGAAAGTTTCATGGCCTGCTGAGAAGAAAGTATAGCCTTTTGTTTTGGGATGAAATATTCTGTAGCTATCTGCTAGGTCCATTTGATTTATAAAAGTTAAGTCTAGCATTCCTCTATTTAGTTTTTGTCTTGATGACCTGTTTTTAGTGAGAGTGGAGGAATAAAGTCTCCCACTGTCAGTGTGAGAGAGTCAATATGTGTTTTAAGCTATAGTAGTGTTTCTTTTATGAACTTGGGTCCCCTTGTGTACTGATTGGTTTTGTGTATCAACTTGACACAAGCTAGAGACATCTGACAATAAGGAGCTTCATTTGAGGAAATGCTTCCATGAGGTCAAGCTGTAAGGCATTTTCCCAATTAGTGTTCAAGGGGGGAGGGCCCAGCCCATAGTGGGCAGTGACATCCCTGGGCTGATGGTTCTGGGTCTATAAGAAAGCATGCTGAGCAAGCCATATGAAGCAATCCAGTAAGCAGCAGGCACTCCAGCCCTGCTTGAGTCTCTGTTCTGACTTCCACCATTGGAATATAGTTCCACTATAATCTAGAAGTGTAACCCAAATAAACCCATTGATCCCCAACTTGGTTTTTTTTTGTTTTTTTTGTTTTTTTTTTTGTCATGGTATTTCATTGCAGCAATAGAAACCATACCTAAGATACCATGTGTTTCGTGCATAGATGTTTAGAAATTTAGTATCCTTTTGGTAGATTTTCCCTTCAATTATGTAGTCTTTCTCTGTCCTAGTTTGTTCTGGTTTGTAGTCTGTTTTTCGGATTTTATAATGGCTACCTATACCTGCTTGCTTCTTGAAGGGTCCATTTGCTTGGAATATCTTTTTCTATCATTTTGCAGTGAGCTGATGATGAGATATTTCTTGGATGTGGCAGTAAAATAGATCCTGTTTTCTAATCCAGTGTTAGTCTTTGTCTCTTTACTAAAGAATTAAGACCATTAATATTGAGTGTGATTAATAAGCAATATCTATTGATGGGGAGCTGTCACAAAGGAATATCAGTGAGTTAGGTGGGAAGGCTGAGAACGTGGATGGGAAGGACGTAAGCTGGGTTCCCACCCAGAAGAGCTCTTAAGGATGCTTTCAGTAGACCCCTGTGGCAACTTTTCTCTCTGGTGTAGACACCAGACCTTAGCATCTTTCGTCCTTGGCCCTTCACCTCTTACTGGTCTACCAACCAGGATATTCTTCATCCCACATGTATGCCTTCCCTTTATAGGCTTATTCCTTCCTGTCTCTGATCTGCCAGATAACTTCATCTATTAGCCTTCAAGACGCTCATGAAGGAGGATTCTGGCACTTCTATTGGTAGTTTCCCAGCCCACTGTCTACACTGCAGTTAGGTATATATATGTTTATATTGCATATATAAATTATATGTTGTTACAGTTCATTCACCTAATATGTACAGTGTATAGTTATAGAAATTTGAAGTCATTACCACATAACTATTAGAACATTTTATTCACCATAGAAAGTAACCAACCCTGTGGCCAGTTGCAGTTACTCTTCATTTCCTGCTCCTGCCACTTCCTGTAACCTTTTACTTAGCATGTTTTCATATTCATTTGTTATTACAAAGTTTCTCCCCACTGTTGATCTTTCTGTTCCACCCTATATCCTTAAGTTAGGTGATTAGGATAACTTTAGTTAAGTAGACATTGCTTTGGTGGGTTACATCTAGTATACTTTAGATTAAAGGTAGGAACACACAAGTCTTCCTGTAGCTTAAACATAGGTAGACACCCTAAAAATACCATGAACTTCTATATTTTGCTTTCTGACATATTGAGGTCAGTATCCTATTGTGTATGTGATATTAATCCTTGAATATTCAAGTTACTCTAAACAAAATCATCATATAATTAAGTAATAAATTATACTTAGGTTAGCTTAATAAAATTATGCAGTTATAGAATATTAGATAAGAAAAGATGTATTTGGGTTTTTTTCCCCCAAAACAGTAGTCCACACATTTTACAAGCCCAGGTTTGCAGTTTTGTAGGCCTCACAAGTCTGTTCTCAGAGCCATCTGCATCGGCCATTATCATATGAAAGAGCTGGACAGTGTCTAGAAGAACTCTGTCTATGAACAAAAGCTGTGTGGATGTTGTTTGTTGCTGGGTGTGCTTTACTGAAAGGATGAGAGTAACGGTGAGAGAACTCCACCAGGATCCCTCGACCTACAGGCTGAGCGCATTCTGTGAAAGGGCGTCATTCCCTTGTTTCTGAACTACAGCCTGACTACCCTACCATGTATCCTGTCTTTTCAACCGAATGAGAATAGCCTCACTTGGAAAACTGCCATGTTCTCTTTTTAAAGCCATAGCTACTTTAGATTTAAATCCTTTCCCTGTCTACTGGGTCCAGTAAGCCTGCCCTAAGAGTATATCAGCACTCATCACTGTCCCTCCCTGCTGTTACCTCCCAGCCTTTTACTAGGCTGCAAACTCCTTTGTGTATATGTGTGTGGTTCAGAGGACTAAATCTAGCACCCTGGGCATGCTGGAGAGTACTATGCCACAGTACTATCACCAGTCCTTTATTTCTATATTTTTAATCCATTTCTAAATTGAAGAAGAAATATCTTTATGTGTCAGTTTTCTTACTAGAAACTATCAAATTAATGACAGTTTGAACCAAAAAAGTAAGCATAAATTCATGAACTACATGAGGTTCTATGTCTCAAAGCCAAAAAGATGATCTGGTAAATCTTGACAGTCCTCAGTTTTGCTTTATTTTTATTTGATATCAAGATTTTCATTCAAAAAAAATTTTTTAAAGAACTAATACATTCCAAGATTCAGCACTTCTGACAATTGCTTCTGGAATTATCAATCTTATGGTATTTATACTGGTTTATGATCTAGATCCTGACTGAGAACATTATCACTCCTTCTCTCTTCTCTTTTGCTCCTATGAAGAATTATGAACTATTTGTTGTTATTTAAATGATTTTGCTTGTAACCTTGTTCCTAATTTATTCAAGTCATTCTTTGTACATCAAATATAGCAGGCCTAGAACTGGACAAAGGACAGAGAGGTTAGATGGCCTTACCATGGTTATTTTGTTTTTCTATTTTTGTTCGATTTTGGGGACAAGAACTCACTATGTAGAAAAAGCTGTCCTTGAACTCACAGAGACTGACCTCCTGTCTGCAGACATGCTCAGCTCTTTGCTGTGCTTTTGAAGCAAACTAGAATTTGTAACTAGGAGCCATTCTAACAATGACCTGCCTAAAGGAGGACAAGACACAGATGAAAGAGACATTCAAGATATTTTAGAATAGTGAAATATTCATAAGCTTGGTGCTTTTTCAAATGTATAGAAGAAACACTGATCTTTACAGTAAATTTTTAATTTCCAGGCCTTTGGGAAAGAATTTGTCAAAAGCTTTGGGAATGGTGGTTCTAAGCTGCTTACAATGAAGCGCGATGACTTTTGTAATATTACTGACTCACTACTTGTAAGGATGAGAAAAGACTTAAAGCTACCTGGGAACCTGAAAGAGTATTCCCCCTGGATGAGCGAGTTCAAAGTGCAGTTCCTGAAAAATGAACTGGAGATTCCTGGTGAGTTAACATCCAATAGTGAGAAGAACACTTCTTAAGAAGAATAACATAGCAGCAAGAACTTGTATTTTCTAAGTAATGACATTGGGATAGGATCTTGACAGGTGTGTGTGTGTGTGTGTGTGTGTGTGTGTACAGGGGTGCATATATTATGTAAAATATGTGTGTGGGGGTCAGAGAACAGCCCTAAGTATTTATCTTTCCTTCCCAGCTTGCTGGAGAGACAGGACGTTGTTTTGTCTGCTTCCTACACTAGACTGGCTGGCCTATGTGTGCCTGTGCTCTCCTCAGCCTCCACATTTCAGATCTCCTGGGATCACAGGACCTGGGAGCAACTAGGACCACAGATAACTCAAGCTGTCATATCTGGCTTTAGCATGAGTTCTGGCAATTTAAACTTGTGCTGTACTAGAAGTACTTTTACCCACTGGGTTATCTCCCCAGTCCATCTGGGGTTATTTTTGTTTGTTTTGCTTGTAAGATTTATTTATTTCTGATTATGTGTCCATGGGAGTAGGTGCATGTCAGTGCAAGTGCCCACAGACAAGGGAAGGGTGTCGTATCCCCTGGAGCAGGAGTTATTAATGGTTGTAAGCTTCCTAACGGGGGTGCTGAGACCCAAACTCAGGTTCTCTGGAACAGCAAATGCTCCTAACTGCTGAGGCATCTCTCCAGTGTCCTACCTCAACCATATTCAGTATTAGGAAAACCTGTAGTTATTATGAATTAGTCAGTTTACTATATTTTTTATTATAGCAATTGTTCAGATTTCAATTTTGTACTTATAAGAACCCCAAATCATTGACTCTTACTTTGCTTCTGAGTAACTTTTCTTCAAATAAATAACAGTGTAGAGAGGCCACTTCCTAGGCACCAGCTGGTCCACCATTCAAAAAGAACAGCAACAGGAAAACAGACTGTCCCACTGAGGTGGACAAATGCAGCAAACTGTCAGAAGAAACTTCTTTCCTATTTCATGTTCACCAACCTTGAAGTTTCCTCAAGAAAATAATGTTTTAATCTGGTGACTTAGTTTCCCTTCTCAGCAAATAGAAGAGAGCACTATGTAGAGACACTCTCATTTCTGTTGACAACTGTGCAATCACACTTATCACGAAAATGAAGCTGTTTCCTTTTTCTTGTTTTGCTTCTTTAAACAGGGTCTTACTATATAGACCAGGCTGGCTTGGAACTCACAAAGACTCACCTGCCTCTGCCTTCTGGGTGCTGAGATTAAAAGTGAAGCCTGGTTGTGGCTAATTTCTATAAATGAAAACTTTGAATTGAAAAAATAGTATGTTACACAAACATTTTTTATTAGATCAACACATATGTTTTAAAATATGAAGGTTTTATAGCAGACAGTTTCTAAGCAAGGCTCTATGTTTGCTTTAGGGCAGTATGATGGGAAGAGCAAGCCACTGCCTGAGTATCATGTGCGGATCTCTGGGTTTGATGAGCGGGTAGGTTGCATTTGTCATTGTTGTCTCTGTGATATTTAATATATTGGTCAACTCTCCACTAGCATGTTGTTCCCAAATTATAATATCGATCAAATTCCAAAAGATAGTGTCTCCAATGTTTCAGTATAAGTTATATTTAATATTGTAAGTTAAGTACCAGATGGTCAGCCTGAAACATTCATATTATATGGACTTAATACATTATGTCTCAGAATATATATGTATGTATATATATGTGTATATATGCATGCATACATGCAATAACAGTTGAAAACAGAAGCCATGAATTTGAATGTGAGTGAGAAGGTATATATTGGAGGGTTTGGAAGGAGAAAGGGGAGGAAGAAGTGTAATTAAATTATGTCAAAAATAAAGAAAAAATATACTATAGTAAGGTAAGTGTAAGCTGTATGTGTCCAATGTAGAATATGTAAAGAATTAATCATGTATAAAACCTTTATGTTGAACATCACCTACTGAGAAGGATATCCACAGTTATAGCAGTATCTGTAAACAGGAACTGAGTGTGCACAGGTAGAGTTCTCAAGCATGACAGAAGGCCCTGAAGCCTACATCCCAGATTCTGCTTCTGTAAACCACCTGACTCTGTCTTCAAAGAGAGGTCTTCCTTTGAGGAATGTGTCCACCCTGACCATGGTGTAGTGAGCTACTCTGAAAATTAAGTAGTTTTTGCTATAGTAGTGCACACTGTAGCCCCAGCTCCTCAGAAGATAAAAGGAGCATTTGAGCCCAGGTATTAGAAACTATGCTGGGTAACATAGCAACACCTGTAGCAGTCCCCAGTAAACTACTTGGATTGATCCTGGTGGCGGAGACCTGTTCCTCACTAGCTACCCCAATGTTCTAGGTTCCCGAATGAAAGACACATTTACACGACCTTTATATTTTGATATGCCTTATACAGTTCAATGGCTGGGTTACTTCCTAATGTCCACGAGGCTAATCCACCTCCGTCCAATATTCCCAAGTCATTCCTTACTAAAATCCAGACTCCATCTTTGCTGTTCTGGACCCAGTCAGGCAGCCCTCTGAGGCTACTCTCCCCTAGCTCCTGCATGGCAGCTATGCGCTGTCCCACATCTTCTCAGCATGCTGTCTTGGTGCCTCCTCTCCCCTTCCCCAGCTCCGCAGACCTCCTTCCTCCCCTTTCTCCTTGTCCCTAGCCTGGGAACCCTAGAAGTCCCACCTTCAGCTTCCCTGCCCAGCCATTGGCAGTTGGCAACATTATTCGCCAATCAACACCAACTAGGGACAGGGTTCCTCAATGTCTTACTTGAGGATTTGCAAATTCTCGTGCAAATTTAGGGATTCAAATCAACATGATACAAGCAGCATTAGACCAAACCCACCACAATAACAAATCTCTTAATATTTAAAGGTTAAAGTAATGCTCTCCTTGAGGAAACCAAAGCGCATTGTTATTCGAGGCCATGATGAAAAGGAATACCCATTCCTGGTAAAAGGTGGTGAGGACCTCCGTCAAGACCAGCGCATTGAGCAGCTCTTCGAGGTCATGAATGCCGTTCTCTCTCAGGATGCTGCCTGCAGTCAGAGGAACATGCAGTTAAGGACTTACCGTGTCGTGCCAATGACCTCTAGGTATGGCCAGAATGAACCTATTTATACTGGGGAGAAAGCTTATCTCCCACCCTGGCTGAGTTCTAAAGTGGGTTTATGGGTTCTTGAAGCCTCCCATGGTCAGAACTCAACTAGAATTACATTCAAAAGTAGGTGAGGAAATATAGATTGGATGGGAAGAAATCTGTTTCACTTTGATTCTTCAGAACACTTTTTCTCATGAAGAAAGAGCAATTGTACTTATTTGTATTTGTAAACATTGTGTTTTATTTTTCAGATTAGGATTAATTGAATGGATTGAAAATACTATGACCTTAAAGGACCTTCTTTTGAGTAATATGTCACATGAGGAGAAAGTGGCTTATAACAGGTAATGTCACCCATGTCACCTTGGGTAACCTAAAAATGCACAGAGATCTTCCTGCGTTGGGATTAAAGGCATAGGCTAGCTTTCACCACACCCCACCCCCACCCCTGTTTTTGAGGGTAGATTTCACTGTCTAGTACAGGTTGGCAGTGGATTCATGAGCACAGGTGCATACCTGACCCTCTACTTGTTTTGTTTTGTTTTTTGTTTTTTGTTTTGTTTTTTTTTTTTTTTTTAGTTTTTTTTGGATTTGATTTTTTTTTATTCTTTTTTTTTCCTTTTTTTTTGTTCGATATAATTTATTTACATTTCAAATGATTTCCCCTTTTCTAGCCCCCCCCCACTCCCCGAAAGTCCCGTAAGCCCCCTTCTCTTCCCCTGTCTTGGATTTGATTTTTTAAAGACAGGGTTTCTCTGTATAGCCTTGGCTGTCCTGGAACTCACTCTGTAGACCAGGCTGGTCTCTAGCTCAGAAATCTGCCTGCCTCTGCCTCCCAGAGTGCTGGGGTGACCCTCTACTTGTAATTATTTGTTTTGATTTCTGAAAGTTCATTAAAAAGACCTTTAGCACAAACTAAAAAGTGGCCAAATGTATACAAGCCAGAGTGTATCTACATCCAGGAAATGATAAAGAAATATCTAGAACCTAGTCTAACAATAAGGATAAATGCATATGTGAATGATTTGTAAAATTTTTAATTTACTGTCAAATGAGACCTATTAGCAGTTATATATGTCAGGCTGCCTTTCCAGGTAACATGCCTAGATCACAGATCTTTGTGTTTACCTTAACATCTTATTTTTCACTGTATTTAAAGAAAAATATTTTGTACCTGACTCTCTTGTGCCTGAGGTTTGGTATTGGGTAGCTGCTTAATTTTATCATGTAGCCATCAAGAATGAATATGACATATTGAAAGTTGTATTTATTCTTCACTGTTTTCCAATACATTTTCAATGTTCTTTGCTGTGCAAAATACGTCCTTAATTCTAATTCAATTTTTCCTACTTGCTAGTGATCCCACAGCACCAATTTGTGACTATAAAGACTGGCTGATGAAAGTGTCGGGGAAAAGTGATATTAAAGGCTATGCGTTAATGTACAGGTAAGCTTTTGACTTTTAAATATTGGAGCCTATGTGCTAATGTACAAGGAAGTTGAACTTTTCTACCTTTGTTCATTCTTCTAAAAAGTACATACTTTTGATTCTTGAAAATTTGGCATCCGATTGTCTAGGTTAGAGCCCTGACTTAGCTTATGTGAGGGCCTGGCATCTGTGTCCAGCACTGAGAAGGGAGGTAAGAAAGCAAAGAATAAATTTTGTGGCAGATATCATTGAAATTTAGTTATTTGACGTTAAGAATACTTTTTTCTTTTGGGTCAGGGTTTGGGTTTTTTTTTGAGACAAGGTCTCTCTGTCTATCCCTGGCTATCCTGGAACTCAGAAATCTCCTTGTCTCTTTCTCCCAAGTGCCACCATGTCCAGCTGATACAGTATTTCAGTATAAATACTTTTAAATTTTAAAGTCACCAGAAATTTGTTCTAGTGAAATGTTTTTCTTACATCACAGCAGAGCTAACCGTACGGAAACAGTTGTGGCTTTTAGAAGAAGGGAAAATAAAGTGCCTGCTGACCTCTTAAAGTAAGTATGTTTGTGACTTCACAGACCTAGTGGCCTAGCAGAGATGACATGTGGCTTCTCTGTCCTAGGCGGGCCTTCGTAAGGATGAGCACCAGCCCTGAGGCCTTCCTGGCGCTGCGCTCCCACTTTGCCAGCTCCCACGCGCTGCTGTGCATCAGCCACTGGCTCCTCGGCATCGGAGACAGACACCTGAGCAATTTCATGGTGGCCTTGGACACGGGCGGTGTGATTGGCATTGACTTTGGACACGCGTTTGGATCAGCTACCCAGGTGTGCCGTGCGTAACTCTCGCTCGTAGCTGAGAAGCGGAGTGTGCGTTAGCCAGGGTTCTCTAAAGGAGCAGAACTTCCAGAACAAACACGCACATGGCAGGTATCACAGCGGCTGCAGACCATGGCTCAGCTAGTTGGACAGTTGCTGTCTTCTGATAGAAAGGGCAAGAATCCAGTACTTGTTCAGGCCAGGAGACTGGGTGTCTCAGCAGTTCCCGTCAGCTGCTGGAGTAGATTCCTAGACAGCCGCTATCTTCAGTCTGTGTTGGAATCCCAAAGAAGTAGATTATAATGCTAGCAGAGTCTCGGCAAGAGAATAGATGAACTTGCTAGCGAAACCTAGAGTAAATGGGCAAAAAGTAAATGTTTTCTTCTTCCATGTCCGTTATATAGGCTGCACCAGGTGTGGCCCAGATGTAGTATGAGAATCTTCCCACCGCAAGTGATCCAGTCACAGAAATACCTCACAGGTGCACCCAGAAGCTTGGGTTTTAGTTGATTCCAGAGGAAGTCAGGTTGGCAACAATGTGGCCTTAACACCTCCAAAAGTTAATTAAAGGAGGTTATGTTAACTTTGGCATTTTCTGAAACCTGACACTTTTTGAAGAAACAAATAGCCTCACCCTCATTTTAGACTAGTATATGACCTGTGAGTCGTGGGAGACATAGTGATAGGTAATCAGAGCTAAGAAGAAAAAGATATTACATTGTTATGAAACCATATAACCAGAGTGTCTTATATAAAATGTAATTTAAATTGTTTCTGTTAGCCGGGTGGTGGTGGCGGCTCACTTCTGTAATCCCAGCACTCTGGGAGACAGAGGCAGGCGGATTTCTGAGTTTGAGGCCAGCCTGGTCTACAGAGTGAGGTCCAGGACAGCCAGGGCTACACAGAGAAACCCTGTCTCGAAAAAACCAAATTCAAAAAAAAAAAAAAAAAAACTAAATTGTTTCTGTTGTGTTTCTGAGTCTCCCAGGCTCTGGGTTACTCCATAAAAGTTTGTGCTTTGAGAGGATAATGCAGTATGAATTGATTATTCTTGGGTATAGGAATTATCTAGCTGACTTTAAGAAATGTGGAGTTTTCCCAGGTTTATGCCTATAACCTCAGCACAAGAGAGGCTGGAGCAGGAAAATGATTGCAAATTCAAGGCAAGCATAGCCTTTAGTGTTAGACCCTAGCTTAAAAAACAGGACCAATGAGATGGCTCAGTGGGTAAATGTGTGTGCCAGGAAGCCTGATGACCTGAGTTCAGTGCACAGAACCTACATCATGGCAGAAGGAGAGAACCAGCCCCTGTTAGACACAATAAACATTAGAAAGAGAAAAAGAAAGAAATCTAAAACAAGATACAGTTTGTAGCCTCACTAAAAGGAAATAATACCTTTAAGGGGGTGCATTATTTGCGTTTTTTTTTTGAAATTTCTAGTTCTTATGTCATAGATAGCATCACTATTGCAATGATGAAACATCATATTATTTGGCTTACACTTCCACATCATAGCCCATCACTAAAATCAAGACAGGAACTCACACAGAGCAGGAGCCTGGAGGCAGGAGCTGATGCAGAGGCCATGGAGGGTGCTGCTGACTGGTTTGTTTCCCATAGCTTGCTCAGCCTGCTTCCTTATAGACCCCAGAACCAGCAACCCAGGGATGGCACCACCCATAATGGGCTTGGTCCTCCCCCATCAATCACTAATTGAAGAAAACATTCTACGGGCTTGCCCCGTCTTATAGAGGTATTTTCTCAATTGAGATTCCCTCCTTTCAGATGACTTTAGCTTGTGTTAAGTTGACATAAAACTATCTAGTACAATGTACTTAAATATACTTTTTCTCTTACTTAGTTTCTTCCACTACCTGAATTGATGCCTTTTCGTCTAACCCGCCAATTTGTCAATCTCATGTTGCCAATGAAAGAGACGGGTCTTGTGTGCACAGTCATGGTGCACGCTCTGAGGGCTTTCCGCTCACGTGCTGCTCTGCTCACTGACACCATGGAAGTTTTTGTGAAGGAGCCCTCCTTTGATTGGAAGGTACATTTTGGTTTTGGATAGACACACTCATGTCTCCTTTGGATTGTGAAAATGCACCATTGTATTAACTGAAATGTTTATATTATTTTATGCTACATTTCTCAAAACTAACCTAAAAAAAATCAGATAAAAAGCAAAACACTTATTTGGAGGAAACATACTACTGAATTTACTTTGAGCCTAACTGGAGGTGGCAGTAGTGACCCATTGGTAACAGTAAGTTGAGTTCTGTTTTCATACACAATTTATTGCTGTTATTGTTGTTATAATTATAAATAGGGCTCTAGCCTGGGCTAGCCTAAAAGTCACCGCATAGCCCAGGCTATCCTGGAACTCAAGGGAATCTTGCCTCAAACTCTTGATTTCTAGAATTATCACAATCTTTCTCTGAACTTACAACTTTTTTAAAAATGTTTTTTATTTATTTTCTATATTCTTTGTTTACATTCTAAAATCCTTTCCCAGTCCCCCCCCCCCCCCCCGCCCCCATATGTCCCATAAGTCCTCTTCTCTCTTCTCTCCATTCATTCTCCTATCTTTCCCCCTCCCTTTTCTCTGTCCTGGTACTCTCCTACAATGCTGGATCAAGCCTTTCCAGGATTAGGGCCCTCTTCTTCCTTCTTCATGGGAATCATTTGATATGCTAATTGTATCTTCAGTATTCAGTGCTTCAGGGTTAATTAATATCCACTTATCAATGATTGCATTCCATGTGTATTCTTTTGTGATTGCATTACCTTGCTTAGGATATTTTCCAGTTCCATCCATTTGCCTAAAAAATTCAGGAATTCATTGTTTTTAATTGCTGAATAGTACTCCATTGTGTATATATACCACATTTTCTGTATCCATTCCTCCACTGAGGGATATCTGGGTTCTTTCTAGCTTCTGGCTATTATAAATAATGTTCAGTTTTTATGAGCATTTTGCCTGCAGGTAAGTGCACCACATGTATGCAGTGCCCACAAAGGCCAGAAGAGGGAGTACCTGGACTAGAATTACACAAGATTGTAACCAACCATGTGGTTTTTGGGATCTGAACCCTGGTTGGCCCTCTGGAAGAACATCAAGTGCTCTTAATCCTCAAACCATCTCTCTAGCCAACAACTTTTGATTTAGAGATCATTCCATGTGAATTTTTCCTTAATCCTAAGAACAGATAGTGCTGTTTGACTCAGTTATCCAGAATAGCCCCCCAGTTGAACCAGTTATCCAGAATAGCCCCCAGAGCATTGAGCTCATCCTTTGCTATGGACTTCTCATCTCTCTGCATCATATGGTCATGGTGCCGTGTGCCGTGTTAGTATCCGACTAGAAAGCTATACAACTGTTCCAGTTATAGAGCTTTGTTTTAGGATCATTACTTGGTTTAATGTTTTTTAATGCATTTGTATATGCATAAAAAATGTATTCTTTCCCTTTAGGGTTTTGAGCAGACAATGCTGAGAAAAGGAGGATCATGGATTCAAGAAATAAATGTAACTGAAAAGAATTGGTACCCACAACATAAAATTCACTATGCTAAGAGAAAGTTAGCAGGGGCCAACCCAGCAGCTATAACTTGGTAAGACCTGATTGTGACCACAGAATAAGTGTGTGTTCAGAAGTGCAAAGCACTTCAGACACTTGTGACCAGTGTGACACTCTTCACTGTGTAGGTGGGGAGAGTGAGTCTTAGGGAGGCCTTCCACGCCAAGCCCAGGCCAGCAAGGACTGGGGCTCACACCCATGTCTGTTTTGTGCTTCTATATGTCCAGGACCAATAGGAGAACTAAGGTCGCACCATAATATTGTTGTTACACATATGAGGAAGAGGAGGCTTGGAACTCAGATTTGCCTTTGTACTTTTTAGGGCATTTTACCCATTTGATCCTGATGAACACTAGTATCTCATAGTGAAGAACAGTGTGGGCTTCTCAGATAGTAACCTGAGCTGCATTCATCTTTAGGTTTGTTTTAAGTTTTTAAAAATTGAAATCTAAAGCAGATAAAAATGTGTAGGTATTATACCTAGGAGTTAAAAACTTAGACTTCAGTTCTGAGCAGTAGTAAGATGTACTCTGTACTTGACTTGATTTTCACAATAGTGTCAGGTCTATACAGTGATTGGTGTTAGCAAGAGCGTGCGCTGCAGAAATCAATTCAAAGTCTATCAGACTTAAATGCAAAACATTAACTTGGTGTTCATGCTCGTACTTGGCTGTGACACAACATGGCTAGGTGTGACCCCAGAAGCATGAGGAAGACCGAGATGCACAAGTCGGACTTGCAAATTCACAGCTGTGCTTTACGGGTGTAATCAAAGACGAAGGAGCGATGGGAAGTCAGCAAGGGTTCCTGAGCTAACCGGAAAACATGGGCCTGGGCTCTATTCCCAGAGCTAGATTCTGTCTTAAAATAAGGGTTGCAGAAATGACTTAGCACTAAGAGTGCTTGTTGCTTTTCTAGAGTATACATGTGTATGAACAAGCAAATAAAATTTTAAAAACATTTAAGTAGTGGGGCTAGAGAAATGGCTTGCCATTAAAGAGCATTGTTGGTCTTTGAAAGAACTCAATTTGGTTTCCCGCCCACAATCATCTGCACCTCCAGTTGCAGGGAATCTGAAGCCCCTTCCATCCTTCTCAAACATAAGGCATCATGTAGTGCACATAATATGCAGGTAAAACATCCATGCACATACAATTAAAAAGTCGTCTCTTTTAAAACAAACAAAAAGGACAGTCCACAGATTGACAAACTTCTTCAAGTCATATTATCTGAGTAAAGATTCATGCTTAAAATAAGTTTATAAGTTGTTTAAAAGCACAGTGTGGGGCTGTGAGCACAGTGCGGGTCACAGAAAGACAGCTCAGTAGTTAAGAGCACTCGCTCTTTCAGAGGCTGGAGTTGTAATTCCCATTTTACATAGCTTATAACCATTTGTAATTCCAGCTGCAGAGGATCTGATGTCCTCTTCTGGGCCCTGGAGGGACTCACAAGCAGACACAAATCTCTAAAATAATTTTTTTAAAGACCAGTGTGCTTATACAAACCTATAATCTCAGCAAATGGGAGGCAGAAGTCATCGTTGCAGATGACTAGGTTTGTGGCCAACTGTGACAAGTGGTCTTTTCCCAAAAACAAACTCCTTGTAATTAGATAATACAAAGAGAACCCTTTTTTTTTCCGGTTTTCGAGACAGGGTTTCTCTGTGTAGCCTTGGCTGTCCTAGAACCCACTCTGTAGATCAGGCTGGCCTCGAACTCAGAAATCTGCCTGCCTCTGCCCCCACCCCCCACCCCCAAGTGCTGGGATTACAGGCGTGTGCCACCACTGCCCAGTGATAACCCAATTTTTAAAACATGATCAGAGTAATCAAACATTTTTCTAAAGAAACTATACAAATGGCACAAACGGCCACTCCCTGAGCGGAGGGAGCACTCGGCATAGGTAGTATCTTAGGGAGTTCGATGGCAGTCTGCAGCCTGTGCGTTATAATGGCTTTCAGATAGGGTGAGAGGTGTGAGCAGGGCTGTGGGGAGCTGCACTGATGGCCGCATGGAAATTCAAACAGAGTTACCATTGTAGCCAGCGTGTCCACTCAGTGTGGCTACCTGAGAAAAATGAAAGCTTATGTTTGAACAAAAATTTCCAAGCAAATGTTAATAATTGTATTATTCATGCTTTATTTTTTCTACCAACCCAAACTTTGAATTCACAGTTATGAGTGACATGAGGGAAAATACATAAATGATAATAGAATATTTATAAAGGATAGCCAGTACTACAGGTCGAAAGGGAGAAGTCATTTGTATCTGTCTTTTCATACTCATTCTATGCTTTTTCCCAGCGATGAGCTA
Organism: Apodemus sylvaticus; assembly: GCF_947179515.1. Lineage (NCBI taxonomy): Eukaryota > Metazoa > Chordata > Mammalia > Rodentia > Muridae > Apodemus > Apodemus sylvaticus. The sequence continues at coordinate 85,596,466 of NC_067486.1, read as the reverse complement.
CGTCTAGGCCATGAAGCCTCACCTGCCTTTGGGAGTTATATGGCTGTGGCTCGAGGCAACAAAGACTACAACATCCGTGCGCAAGAGCCAGAGAGTAGACTTTCAGAAGAGACTCAAGTAAAGTGCTTGGTGGATCAGGCGACAGACCCCAATATCCTTGGCAGGACTTGGGAAGGATGGGAGCCTTGGATGTAAAATCTGTGGGCATCACCATCCATAAAGCATCCTATCTCCACGAGAGTCTCCTAGACCTTCACTGACAGCAGGATATTACTGACAGACAAAAGAAATCTACTTTATAGTGCTGGCAAGATGGCACAGAGATAAAGGCATTTGTCACCAACGATAATGACCTAACTAGCTTCAATCCCTGAGCCCCATATCGGATGCAGTGAACCAAATCCTGGAAGTTGTCCTTAGACCTCCACACGAGTCATGTCTTACATTCACCAACACATACATACACATGCACATATGTAAAAATAAAGAATATGACAAATACTTCCTTGTTTCAAAGAACCAACTCTTCATTTCACTGATTTCTTTGCTTTTTTTTTTTCATTAATTTCTGCTCTGATCTTGATCCTTTCTCCTATGTTCTGTTGTTTGGTGTGGTGGGTATTTGTGCACCATGGTTCATCTGTGGAATCAGGCTTGGCAGAAGCATCCTACCCTGTTGGCATCTCAGATGTATGTGTGTGTGTGTGTGTGTGTCCGTGTACATCTGTGTCTGTGGTCTGTTATTCAGTCTCCATAGCTATATTTTTTGTTGTTTTTATTGCTGTTTGGACAACCTGTTCCTTGGTGTAAGTGTGGTATTTGAGTCACCTATTTCTGTGTTAGGGTTAATCTGGCTTTATGTCTAAAATAGCATTTGTTTGACAAGATTGAGTACACCTAAGTTTTATGCATATATGTTCTTGATTCAGTATGAAATGGCCTTTATCTCTGATAAGGTATGCTTTTAAGTCTATGAAGTTGGCTTCAAATCTTTGTTTTCTGGTTTCATTAGGCTGGAATACCTTTGCTCATCCTTTCACCCTAAGATAGTGTCTGTCTTTAATGGAAGCAGGAAATGACAAATTCTGTTTTCCTTTTAGACAGGGTCTCTCTACATATCCCTGGTTGTTCTTTAGACCAGGCCATCCCACAACTCCCAGAGATCTTGCTACCTCTGCCGGTGCTGGAATTAAAAGTGTTTACCAATTTTCCCAGGTGAATTGTCTTTTCTAACCCAGTGTGCTAGCCTGTTTCTTTTGAGCAAGAAGTTGGGATCATTTGTCTTAGTTAGGGTTTCCATTGCTGTGAAGAGATACCATGGCCAAGACAATTCTTATAAAGGACAACATTTGCTTAGGGCTGGCTTTCAGGTTCAGAGGTTCAGTCCATTATCATCGAGGCAGGAAACATGGCAGTGTCCAGGCAGGCATGGTGCTGGAGAAGGAGCTAAGGATTCTGCATCTTGATCCAACTGCAGTCAGGAGAGAATGGGTTGTCTCCCAGGCAGCTAGGAAGAGGGTCTCAAAGCCCCTCAGTGACACACTTCCCCCCACAAGGCCACACCTACTCCAACAAGGTGTGCCACTTCCTGGACCAAGCACATTCAAACTTGCACATTCCATCCACCTGCTGGCACCAACAGGCTCATGCAAGCACGAGTCTGTGAGGGCCATACCTAAACCGCATAATGCAAAATGCATTCAGTCCAACTTTAAAAGTCCCCATAGTCTCAAAAATGTTTAAAAGTTCAAAGGCTCATCTGAGATTCATCCAGTCGCTTAACTGTAATCCCCTATAAAATCAAAATCAAGAACCAGATCAGATAACCTCCAACATGACAGGATATACATAACCATTCCAAAATGACATAGGAAATCCCAGACAAAAGCAACACAAAAAGGCAGTTTGGGCAAACTCCTAGTTCTGCATCTCCATGTCTAATGTCAAAGCATTCTTCAGATCTCCAAATCCTTTCAGCTTTGTTGACTGCAACAAATGTCTTTTGGGCTAACTCCACTCCCTGTTAGTAGCTTTCTTCAGCAGGTATCACATAGCTCTGACATCTCTAACGTCTTGGGGTCTCCAAGGCAATTTCAACTTCACAGCCTCTTGTTCCAGTGTCTGGGATCCACAGAGGATCTGGGCTCCTCAAAAGGGACTGGGTCCCATCTCCAGCTCTGCCCTCTAGTACTCCACGATCTGGTGGGATCCACTCCATTGCTGCTGTGGTTCTTGGTTATCCTCCTATGGCACTGGCATCTCCAAAATGCTGGGGTCCTCTGCTGCAACTAGGCTTCACCAATAGCCTCTCATAGGCTTCCTTCATGGTGCTAAGCCTCAACTCCTTTGCATGACCCCTTTAGTCCTGTGCTGTCAGTTCCAGCTGAAGCTGCACCTTCACCAATGGCCTTCCCGGGCCTCTTCCCCATACCAAGCCTCAGCTGCTCTCTATAACTGTTTCATGCCTTTAAAACCAGTACCACCTGGGTGATTCTTACACATTTCCAAGTCCAGATGCAGCATGAGGTACAGCCTTGCCTATCTCTGGAGCACAGCTTCTCTGTGCTCTCAGAAAACACTTCCCGGAATTCACCTCGGTGATGCTGGTTTCTTCTTAATCACTGCTAATTTCTTACTAACTAACCAGCATCAGTTGTCCTAGTAACCACTTTTATTCTTGACTCTAAAGCCAGAGCCACATGGCTAAAGCTGCCAGTTCTGCTGCTTGTTGGGGCTGGGACATGGCCTCCCTTATTTTATTACCAACTTTCTGTTTTCTAACTCCTTTACTGCCTAAACTTGGCTGTCTGGGAACTTGGTCTGTAGATTGACAGTGAACTCAGAGATCTGTATGGCTCTGTCTCCTGGATGCTAGGATTACAGGTATATACCAACATGCTTTTCTTCACCTAGAACTTTCTCTATCCCAGGCTGGCCATGAACTCAGCGATCCGTTTGGCTTTGTCTCCTGGGATTAAAGGTGTATACCACCACCATGCCTGGGCCTAAGATCCTGTGGGATTTTTATAGCCACATAAAGATCAAGATCAAAAGACTGTGTCTTCCAGCCCCAAGTTCTAGATCACAAGTGTGTCCTCCATTTCTGGATTTTAGTTCATTCCAGATTAAGTATCCAAATAAAAACAATAACCAGGTAATAATAATGCCTAATATAACTATCACTTGTTCAATTGCAAAAGCATAAGCAATGTTTTTGCATTTGTTCCTAGAACATACGATTTGGCTCCATTCTACTTCCTGGTGTCCACTTATTCTTTGAACCATACATTTTGTATTTTTCCTCTCTCAGCTTACTAAGTTTAATCAAAATTTCATGAGAGTAAACTACAGCATAGACTCTAAACTAGGGTATTTTGAGACCTCCTCAGATTGCAATCAATCTGAGTCTCTTCACCTTAGCCTCAGGTAGACTCTTCAGATAAGGGGGGAAAGCAGTCACATTCTTCAAAATATCACAAAAACAGTCTTTAGGTCACATACAAAAATTCTCTGAAACCTTTAGAGACAGGCTTCCACAGTTCAAATCACGCTCAACATCACTGCCTTCCATATTTCTACTAGGATGACCCATTAAGCCCCACTTAAAGCATTCTACTTTCCAAAATCCCAAAATGCACATTCCTCCAAACAAAAGCATGATGAGGCCTATCACAGCAACACCCCAGTCCCCAATACCTAAGTCAGCATTAGTTAGGGTTTCCATAGCTGTGAAGAGACACCATGACCAAGGCAACTCTTATAAAGGACACTTAATTAGGGTTGGCTTACAGGTTCAGAAGTTCAGTCCACTATCATCCAATGTCCAGGCAGACATGGTGCCAGAGAAGGAGCTGAGTTGCATCTTTACCCAACGTCAGCCAGGAGATGACTGACTGTCTCCCAGACAGCTAGGGAGAGGGTCTCAAAGCCCACACCTACTCCAACAGGAGTACACCTAATATTGTCACTCCCTGGACCAAGCATAAACAAGCAATGGGCATGGCTATTCACACATGAGCCATATTTCTGCACAGGTCCACGGCAGAGTGGTCACACAAGTTCACATGGGTGTTGTGTCCCCAATGCCACCTCTCGTCAGAATGGGCATGTCTATTTACCACCAACTCTGTCCCAGTGCTATCTGCTGGTGGCTTGGATACTCTTTTTTTAAATTATTTTTTTTATTCGATATATTTTTTATTTACATTTCAAATGATTTCCCCTTTTCTAGCCCCCCACTCCCCGAAAGTCCCGCAAGCCCCCTTCTCTCCCCTGTCCTCCCACCCACCCCTTCCCACTTCCCCATTCTGGTTTTGCCAAATACTGCTTCACTGAGTCTTTCCAGAACAGGGGGCCACTCTTCCTTTCTTCTTGTACCTCATTTGATGTGTGGATTATGTTTTGGGTATCCCAGTTTTCTAGGTTAATATCCACTTATTAGTGAGTGCATACCACGATTCACCTTTTGAGTCAGGGTTACCTCACTTAGTATGATGTTCTTAGCTCCATCCATTTGCCTAAGAATTTCATGAATTCATTGTTTCTAATGGCTGAATAGTACTCCATTGTGTAGATATACCACATTTTTTTGCATCCACTCTTCTGTTGAGGGATACCTGGGTTCTTTCCAGCATCTGGCAATTATAATTAGGGCTGCTATGAACATAGTAGAGCATGTATCCTTATTATATGGTGGGGAATCCTCTGGGTATATGCCCAGGAGTGGTATAGCAGGATCTTCTGGAAGTGAGGTGCCCAGTTTTCGGAGGAACCGCCAGACTGATTTCCAGAGTGGTTGTACCAATTTGCAACCCCACCAGCAGTGGAGGAGTGTTCCTCTTTCTCCACACCCTTTCCAACACCTGCTGTCTCCTGAATTTTTAATCTTAGCCATTCTGACTGGTGTAAGGTGTTGGATACTCTTAATTCAGCATGATCTGTGTCCCACTGCCATCCCATGATGGAATAAGAATGTCTGTTTACATGCAATCCCTGTCCCAGTGTTATTCCAAAACAACAATTTTGGTTACCAGAATGGTCTTTAAAACCCAGCATGAAAATAAGAGCAAGGTTAAAATGATCAGTATGTCTCTCTAACAGTTCAAGCAACAACAGACTCGTTCCCAGGTCCTATACCTATATGAGACCTCCCAAGAAAGTTCAGTTTTCTTCAGCCTCTTACCAACCCCCACTCCCATCCCAAATGGTGAGTTATCTGGCTCAACTTTTCAACTCTACTGGCATCCTTCCCTGTCTGATGTGACTCAACCTGCTGAATATCCACAGCTCTTCCAAACTCTACTGTAAACCCCTATCTGTGGACACCCACTCTCTCCTTTGTGTCCCCCACTCCCAGGCAACTTGCAGTTTCACTCTAACCAAATCATCCATTTTCAGTCTTCTACTGATTATTTTCAGAGATTTATACTAGAAGTGCATGTTTCCAACTACATGATTCATCTCAGCTGATCAAGTTAAAACTCTCCTTTTGCTATGACCCTATGGAGACAGAGTCTAGCCCTCACCCCATCATCCCTCTTCCCCACCATCCCCCTTCTGAAGGAAGAAGCCAGTGAGAGAATATATCACACCCCTTCTTTTTATCTGTCCTCATGGTGCACTCATAATGTTCTGTTAGACTGTGCCCTTTCCCATTATGAAGGGTCTTTGTCTTTTTCATGTTTTGTCAGATATTAAAACAGGCACATCTGTCTGTTTCCTAGGTCCATTTGCTTGAAATATTTTCCCTGACCCTTTTACCCTAAGGGTGTGTGATGCTTACTATTGGTCATCAACTTGACTAGAATGAATTAAAACCCTAATGGCTGGATATACACCTATGAGGGATTTTTCTTGGTTAAATCATTTGCTAAGTGGAAAGACCCACCCTCAGTGTAGGCCACATCTTCTGTTAGCTGGCTATATAAAGGACATGAAAGAAGGAAGTTCTTGCAAACCTTCTTACCCTCACTCTTACTAGCAAGTCAATTCCATCAGTGTCACTAGAGCCTACTTCAGCATTCCACGACATACCGAAGACCAATTAAGACATCCAGCTTTATGGACTGAATGAATACTACTGAATTCTTGAACTTTGCTTCTGAAAACAGTCTTTGGTGGAATAGTCTAACCAAAGTCTGTTAAACCGCTCGCAGAAAACACACACACACACACACACACACACACACACACCATGTTTTTTTAGAGAACTATGACTAATAGAGGTAGTGTCTGTTTCATAGTGAAATACATTCCTTGAAGGCAACAAGTTTTTGGAGGGGAAAGGGGTGGGGGTCCAATCTACTAGTGTACTAGTTGTGATTGGGGAAGCAAGACAATTAATATTCATAGTTATTATTGAAAGGTATGTATTGATTCTTGTCATTTTTTAATTTTTTACTTTGATTGTTTTCCCTTTTGTCTTGCTTAACCATTTCTGTACCCATCTATTTTTCATGTGATTGCACTATACATGCGTTTATTTTTCATGTGATTGCACTATACATGACATGCTTTGGTCATATTCACCACGTTATCCTCTTATGGCCTTCTCCCTATACTGTACCTCCTCCTCCTCTTTCCAATGAGACCCCCTCCTACTTTCATTCTTTTGTGACCATGGAGTGTAATTTTAGTTTACAGGACTGTGTGCATCTTACCACTGAGGAACATACCTTTCCTCAACCATAAATAGCTGTCTGAATAGAAATTCTCAGGAGGATCACCACTATGAGTTCAAGACCAATTTGAACTTTATAGCAACCATTCCTGCCTTGGTGTGTGTGTGTGTGTGTGTAGTTATAGTTATTTATATATATGAATACACTGTCACTCTCTTCAGACATACCAGAAGAGTGCATCAGATCCCATTACAGATGGTTATGAGCCACCATGTAGTTGCTGGGACTTGAACTCAGGACCTCTGGAAGAGCAGTCAGTGCTCTTAACTGCTAAACCATTTCACCAGCCTGGTAAATATATTTTAAAATGGAATATTAACATATTAATAGACCATCTTCATCTAGATGCCAGTTCATTCTGTTAGTATGTACATATTTAAATGTCATATACAGTATCTGATTCAAAAAAACTGTAATAAATTTTATTGTGCTTAAAAATTGCATCTTTTGGGCAGGTGAGATGGCTCAGCAGTTAAGAGCACTGACTGCTCTTCCAGAGGTCCTGAGTTCAATTCCTAGCAACCACATGGTGGTTCACAACCATCTTAATGGGATCTGATGCCCTCTTCTGGTGTGTCTGAAGACAGCTACAGTATTATCTCATAAATAAATCTTTTATACAAAATTACATCTTTTTTGTCACCCTGATCATTCTATACAAAATTAATTCTGACCTGATGCACATTAGAAACTTTCCTGTCACTTCTCAGCCTTTTTCTTTTTTTTAAAGAATTTTATTGTAAAGCGCCTTTAAAACTTTTAAAGAGATTCTACTATGATTTTTTAAATAAATCAAATGGCATGACTTAGAATGTCCGTCTTCTCCGTGGTCACGTCCTTCCACTCGTGTGTCTACTTTACTTTTTCCATTGATTTGCAGAGACTAAGGAGGACTCCTGTCACTAATGGTCTGCTTTTAGGTGACCAGTGTTCCCTAGTGGTTTGTGGCTTTAGAGGTTGACTCTCCTTTGGAATTAGCTAAGCTGTGGCCACACCAGCAATCTGGAACAGACTGAAGTAAACAAATAACCTGTACTAATACTCCTCTTATGTGTTTTAGAGAACAGTGGCTTTTTCCTTTTATGGCCATCAGCAAGCTGATGTTTGGGGTGTGGTCTGTTATGGAAATCATGCTTGTTTTAATACTTCCTGCCATGACTTTTTAGTATAAGACAGTTGGCTGGTTTTAATCCTAAAAAAATAAGCAAACATACTTCAGCAAAATCCACCGATTATTACCTGAAGTCAGGTTTCCTTTCACTGTAGCTCTTTCAGCTTTTTTCAGTAGCTGATTATCAAGTTCCATTGCTTCTTTATGTGTTAGAAAGGGTGGACCCCTCCCCTGTACTTTGCTGTTTGTGCCACCTTTTGTAGTTCAATCCACGTTGTTTCTGATGATTTCACTGAAATAGGTTCTTGTTTTGAGATAGGGCACTGACTCTGTAGTTCAACTAACTACCCCGGACCTCTCACAGTCCTCTAGCCTCAACCTCCTAAGTCAGTGGTTCAGAACCTATGGGTCATGACCCCTTTGAGAGTTAAAAGGCCTTTTGACAGAGGTCACACATCATATATCCTGCATATCATATGTCTACATTATGATCCATAACAGTACAAAAATTATAATTATGAAGTAGCAACTAAAATTTTATGACTAGGGGGTCACCAAAACCTGAAGAATGTACTAACTGATCACAGCATTAGGAAGGTTGAGAAGCACTGACCTAAGTGCTGAGATGCAGTGAGGATTCTCTATGCCATCTTCTCACACTCTAGGTTTTTAGATATTAGATTACATGTCACACAGGCTGATTGTGAACTCTGTGTAATCAAAGATGACCTTGAACTCCAGATCATTCTGCTTTTGTCTCCTGAGTATTACAAGTATGATTACAGGTATACAGTAATATAGTATTACCTGTATGACTGTGTTGGTTATATATTCTTGTGTGTGTGTGTGTGTGTGTGTGTGCACGCGCATGTTTGTTTTAGGACTGGGTCTCACTGTGAATCCCTAGCTTAGAAAATGTGGCTACCTATTATCTCTGCCTCTCACATGCCAGAATTATAGGTAAAACCAATTATTGCAAAACCATGCCTGGCTGGTTTTGCAATACTTTCTTACCTAGTCTCTTAGTAGGGTTTTACTGCTGTGAGCAGACACCGTGACCAAGGCAACTCTTATAAGGACAACATTTAATTAGGGCTGGCTTACAGGTTCAGAGGTTCAGTCTATTATCATGAAGGCGAGAATATTGCAGTATCCAGGCAGGCAAGGTGCAGGAGGAACTGAGAGGTCTACATCTTCATCTGAAGACTGCTAGCAGAATACTGACTTCCAAGCAGCTAGGATGAGGGTCTTAAAGCCGCAGTGACACGCCTACTCCAACAGAGCCACACCCTCTAATAGTGCCAATCCCTGGGGTGAGCATATACGAACCATCATACCTAGCAAGTTTTCTCTAGGATTATCTTTTTCTGAATATGAGGGCAGCTGCCTAATTTCACACAGAGAAAATTTAGTCTGAACACAGCTACAACCAATCATGTATAGGTTGTATGTTCGTTTCTGTAGTACTCTGACAGAGTTGAGCAGTTGTGACAAACCAAATCTGAAATGTTTAGCACCTTAGTCTATGAGAATAATTTTGCTAATCCCTGTTCTATTTGACCCTGTGCACTGCTCCTGACACCTCTGAAATCTTGATTCTCAAACTCACAGTGCTTGCCTTCAACACAGCCATCTCCTTGTACCTTGGTAGTCACAGCATTCACAGGAGGGCTGTGGGGACGGTGACAGAAATAATGCTTTTGCCAGAGTGTAGGAAGAAGGGAGTCATGGCACAGTATCCACATTGTGTCTTCCATTAAAGAGAAAGTAGCCACTGTATCTGGACTTGATTCAAACATCATGGGTGCTTTCTCCTTCTCAGGCAGGTGGGCAGTAACTACTAGTCTTTTCCCAACTATGGTCTTGGAAAGACAAAGCCAAAGAGCAGGAGGCTGTGAGGATGCTCGGCAACATCACAATCATGGCAGAGGCTTGGGCCCACTTAAAGCAAATGTTTGATCACTCCTACACTGAGTGTTAACTAAAGGGAAAAAAAAAAAGCTTAGAAATAAAGAGTTCATCCTGGCATGGTGTGGTGTGGACTGTACATGAGGTTCAGTTCCAGAACTCAGGAGGAGATGCCAGGGGACACTGAGTCCCAGGCCAGCATGGGTTATAGAGTGAGCACCTGTATCAATTTAAAAACAAACAAACAAAAAGGACAGAGAGAGAGAGAGAGAGAGAGAGAGAGAGAGAGAGAGAGAGAAGAAATGGAGGCTCTAAAACGTATCTGTGTGGGCAATGGCCACAAAACACCTAATATTGAGTTCATTGTTAAAGGGGAGGTCTGGTGGGGAGGGGAAAATGCATATTACCGAAGTCTTCACAGCATGTATGATCCTGAGGGTAACAGCCCAGCCATACCAGGACTTGGACTCACCAGGTGACCACACTGGTAGCCCTACATACCAACACTGTGATGGGTAGGCCTTAGGGAACTTTTTACGTTCTGGAAAGCATGTTGGCTTGTTTATAAGAAGACTCATCTACATACATATTTTCTTAGACTCCAAATAAGATCCAAAAAGACAAAAATCACTATTATGTGTCCCAATTAGTTTGCCTGCAGCAAAACCAGGACTCCACATAGAACTCATTCCAAATCTAAATCTTTTAATAGTATCAAAAAGCCACAGATATTAAGCTTCTCAGAACGGTTTAAGGAAGTGAAGAGGTGGGCAGCATCTGCCTTGAAGACTGTGTGTCAAGTGCAGTGTCTGTTCGAGCCTATGGGCTGCTCCGGGAGTTGCTCTTTCCAGGTCCTCCCACCTTGGGCAGCCTGGTAGCACTGGGCTGGCGTGGCATCCTGTGGACGGGTCGTTCGCGGCTTCCACGTTCTGCCGCCATAGTCACATTGCCAAGAATGGGCCCACCTCGGTTTCTTCCTAAAAATATATAGAACCCAACAATTAGGACTGGGGCAGACTCCAGCTGCAGTACATTCAACATTTTGTTTGTGAGGAAATATACCCACCTTTCTGCTGAATGCAACTTGTTTCAGCTGCACATATGTGATTAGTAACTTGGTTGTTAACTTGACTACATCTGAAATCAACTAAAACCTAAGATGCTGGCACATTGGTAAGGGATTTTCGTTCCTGGATTATTTGATGTGGGAACACTGGCACTAACTCTGGGCCACACCTGTTGGCAGCCCACATGAAAGGACAGGGAAGAAGGAAGCTTTTGCTTTTTGGCTGTTTCTCATTTTCCCTAGCTCAGGTATCCAGCTGCTGAAGCATTTCTTTGCTAAGCTGGAATCACCTTCTTCGAAATTCCAATATAGACTCAAGAGCAGGAGCTCTGTAGGCTCCCTGGGGACTCCAGCAGCAGGTTGAGAATACTGACACTGAATCTTGTAAACTGAAAGACTTGATTCTTGGACTTTCTGTTGGACTGTATCACTGACTTCAGCTTGTAAGGCACGCTGATGAATCTCTTCATGTGTGTGTGTGTGTGTGTGTGTGTATATATATATATATATATATATATATATATATATATATATATATATAGTATTTTAATACATGTTTTCATCTCATCAGTTTAGTTCCTTTAAAGAACCCTGGACTATCACACCAGGAGTGGCTCTAGAGAAATAGAACTTTAAGGAAGAAACTTAGTATCTGGCACAGGTTTTCCAAGTCACCAATAGTTATTGAATGCTCTTCCAGTAGCATGGAGAACACCAAATATCCATAATATGAACTATTTAAACAACTTTTCAAGATAAATGCATCTGATCACCCTGACTGACCTACTGTATGGAACAAGTGTAAGTGGGCACTAAATTGTAGTGACTTTACACATAACACTTTTGACACTATATGGGGAAAAATAAAATAATGATGCTGTCCTGTTGCCTCTAGCATCTCTGGATAAACTGACAAAGTTTAAAGGTTTCTAAGTGGGTCATGGAAGAGAATCCTGTCTTCAGCAGCCATAGAGTTCAAGTTGCAGAAAATCAAACTGATGCCCTCATTATCTAAGACTCGTTGAGTTACAAAAAAATTCAATTCCTGTGTCACAGGGAGTTGAAGTTGTAAGGAATGGGAATCTGTATCTTTGGATGCAGATGTGTGGGAGGATCCTACTAAGGTGGAGAACTTTGTACCCTCAGTTTTGATGGTTTATCTAACCCAGGAAGCATTGTCTCCATGCTTACCAGAGGCTGCATCGTCATCCCACCCCTGCAGTATAGTCTTCACTACCTTTGTCTAAGGGAATTCAAAGAATCAGCAATGACCTTCCCAAAAAGGGAAGCCAGGCAACACACTACCTCAGGGCCCACCCATAGTTGCCTGGGTACTTAGAACCAGACTGAAGGTTCAGCAGGCTCCTAGAGGGGCCATAGAAAGTGAAATCACTAAAGAGGTATGTTATACTACTAAAGGGCTTAGTAAATCTGGTGACTCAGTCTAGCAGTTTGGGGCTATGTGTAGAGATAGATTTTAAGGATGGAAATTAATAGTGGAAGAAACATAAAACTTGATCAGACTGAATTTTTTGACATGGGTCCATCCAGAGGAGAATATGGGTTTAACACAAAACTTCCCACAGTTTAAAAACAGTATCAAAGTTGGTTTGATTGGTTGGCTAAAGCATTTGTCAAAAGGCCTACTGAAAAGGAGCCTTATATCCCTTGGCAAGGTGTTGATAAAGGGATTTTAAGGCTCAGTTGAAATTAGAGGAGATACATTATATAAGCCAAAGTCTTCACAATGGGAAGGCTCAGAAAACATGTCCTTTATTGGTGCTTTAGACAAAATCATAAGAGGGACCCAGTACATTTAAATAGCTTTGTTCTTGTCCTGTTCTTTATCCTTAGTGCTGCTTAGCTGAATGAATTAAATGTGGTAGTTTTAATTGTGCCCTGGTGCAGGGGAAACAGGTAGTAGCACTGATGCCAGAGACAAGGTAAGGGTAGGTATGATAGTGGGCAGCACAGACAAAGCAGCATTCAAAGGGCCTGACATTGAGGAGTTCATTTTTTATATCCCATTCAGAAAATAGGCCATGGACCATTTGCTATTTGTGATGGTTTGTATACTCTTGGCCCAGGTAGTGGTAGGTAGTACTAGGAGATGTGGCCTTGTTGAATAGGTGTGTCACTATGGGTGTGAGCTTAACGCCCTCATCCTAGCTGCCTGGAAGTCAATCTTCCACTAGCAGCCTTCAGACGAAGATAAAGACCTCTCAGCTCCTCCTGCACCATGCCTGCCTGGTCAATGCCGTGCTCCCACCTTGATGATAACAGACTGAGCCTCTGAACCTGTAAGCCAACCACAATTAAATGTCTACAAGTTGCCTTGGTCATGATGTCTGTTCACAGCAGTAAAACCCTAACTAAGATAGAAGCAGAATAGGCCTGTTTTGGAAGAATGTGGATTTGGGGACTTTGGATTTGGAAAACCATGAGATGTTTTAAGTGGGTCTTAATGAACCATTCTAGATAAAATATAGAAGACTTTATTGCTGTGAGTGATTTAAACTGTGCAGACCTGGCCCAAGAGATTTCAGTGGAGAAGAATTTCAGTGCATGGTATAGAGACAGTTTTGGTGAAGAATTTGGCTGCTTTTTGCCCTTATCTGAAGAGTCTACATGAGGCTAAGGTAAAGAGATTTATATTAATTGCATTAACGAAGGAAGTCTCAAAAAAGCCCAGTAGAGATAGAGACTTTGTTCTCTGGTTAAATCTATATACAAGTATAGCAAGCTTAGAAAGGAAAAATATAAAATATATGGTTCGAGTTTAAAGGGGCACCAGGAAGTGAAGTGGAGCCAGATCCTGTGTCCTAGGGGACGGCAGATTCAGGGAGTGGGACTTTGAGGCAAGAGACTACCCAGCTCTGTTTAGACCAGGCCTGGGGGGGGGGGGGGCACCTTCAATCCCAGGAGACAAAGCCAAGCAGCCGGAGCTCAAGGCCAGACTGGGGCAGAGTAAGATGTAGGTGAAGAAACGCTTAAGTCCAGGCTTGGTGGCATACTCCTTTAATCCCAGGAGACAGGCATAAAGATCTCTAAATTCAAGGTCAATCTACAGACCAAGATCCAGCACAGCCAAGCTTAGGCAGTGAAGAGGTTGGAAAACAGAAAGCTGATGATAATGTAATAGAAGAAGGGTGTTACGGGAAATATTAAAAAGAAAATGCAAGTTCCCGTGCTATGCCAGGTACTGACTGGGCAAATGGCTCCAGTGGGGTGTTCTAATCTTGGCAGACTCTGGCACGGAGCTCCCCTGAGATGTCTTCACCCAACTTCCTTGGCAAATTGCTGCAGCAGCCCCATGCAATGACCACCCACCTCGAAGTTAAGTTAGCTGTCACAATTCTCAGTAACCTGGTAAAATAAAAATTCTAGAAGCTTATAATTAAACAGTCAGATTTATGTTTCAATAAATTTGCAATTCACAAGATGCCCACACAATAATTTCAGAGCCAATTGATAATGATACAAGCTGCCCACCTAGATTAGACAAGTTATCCCAAATATCCTATCCTTATTTATGATATTATAGCTGCCTGGGGTATTTAGAGTCATGCAGAATCTGAATCATCCTATTCATCCTCCATTTTCCTCCTCCTTTTCTCTGTCACACTCCCTGTCTCTGCAACTATTAGCTCCGCCTCCCTTGTTCCTATCCAATCACAGGCTTCTTGTATTAATATTTAAATTAATTGGACAGGGAACATCCAGCTACACAAGGGGCTAATTTCCAGCCCCAGGAAGCAGCAGAACTCAGAAGCTTTGGTCATTTGGCTCTGACTTTACAGTCAATAGTCAAGTACAACAGATGCTGCTTAGCTGGGTCTAAGAAACTGTGGTGACTAAGAAGAGAACAGCCCTTCTGGTTTCCATCTGTGCCTAGAGTTGACCCTGAGCCACAGCTTTCTGTACCCAGTTCCCAACAGGATAGAGCACTTGAGAGCACAGGTAAGAACACCACTTCTGCTCAAATACCTGGCCCAAGAGGGACCTACCAGGAGCCTTCAAGACACAGGAAACAAGGAGAGGCCTGGGATAGGATCCTTACCATTTCCATCTGCACCCTGGAGCTGATCCTCTGCCAAAACTCTCCATATCCAAAATTTTCCCAGAGAGAACTGGTCTCCCAGGAGTGCTGACACACAGGCTTACAGGAATGACAAGCCAGTCAGAGACAGCAAGACCAGTTAACACCACAGATAACCAGATGGAGAGGGGCAAGGGCAAGAACATAAGCAACAGAAACCAAGGCTACTTGGCATCATCAAAGCCTAGTTCTCCCACCACAGCAAGTCCCGGATACACCAACCAATGGGAAAAGCAAGACTCTGATTTAAAATCGCATCTCATGATGATGATATAGGACTTTAAGAAGGACATAAATAACTCCCTTAAAGAAATACAGGAGAACACAGGTAAACAGCTAGAAGCCCTTAAAGAGGAAACATAAAAATCCCTTAAAGAATTACAGGAAAATACCACCAAACATGTGAAGGAAATTAACAAAACCATTCACTATATAAAATTGGGAACAGAAACAAAAAAATGCAAAGGGAGACAACCCTAGAGATAGAAAACCTAGGAAAGAGATCAGGAGTCATAGATGCAAGCATCACCAACAGAATACAAGAGATATGAAATAAATCTCAGGTACAGAAGATATCACAGAAAACATTTACACAACAGTCAAAGAAAACGCAAAATGAAAAAAGCTCCTAACCCAAAACATTCAAGAAATCCAGGACACAATGTGAAGACCAAACCTAAGGGTAATAGCTATAGAAGAGAGTGAAGATTACTAGCTTAAAGGGTCAATAAATATCTCCAACAAAATGATAGAAGAAAACTTCCCTAACATAAAGAAAGAGATGCCCATAAACATACAAGAAGCCTACAGAAACTCCAAATACATTGAACCAGAAAAGAAATTCCTCCTGTCACATAATAGTCAAAACACCAAATGCACTAAACAAAGAAAGAAATATTAAAAGCAGTAAGGGAAAAAGGTCAAGTAACATGTAAAGACAGACCTATCAGAATTATACCAGACTTCTAACCAGAGACTATGAAAACTAGAAGATCCTGGGCGGATGTCATACAGACCCTAAGAGAATCTAAATGACAACCCAGGCTACTATACCCAGCAAAACTCTCAATCACCGTAGATGGAGAAACCAAGATAGTCCATGATAAAACCAAATTTACACAATATCTTTCCACAAATCCAGCCCTGCAAAGGGTAATAGATGGAAAACTCCAACACAAGGAGTGAAACTACACCCTAGAAAAAGCAAGAAAGTAATCTTTCAACAAACCCAAAAGAAGTTAGCCACACAAACATAATTCCACCTCTAACAGCAAAAATAACATAGGAAGCAACAATCACTATTCCTTAATATCTCTTAACATCAATGAACTCAATTTCCCCAATAAAAAGACATAGACGAACAGAGTGGACATGTAAGCAGGACCCAGCATTATGCTGCATAAAGGAAACACACCTCAGTGTCAAAGACAGACACTACTACCTCAAAGTAAAAGGCTGGGAAAAAGATTTATCAAGCAAATGGTCTCAAGAAACAAGCTGGAGTAGCCATTCTAATATCGAATAAAATCAACTTTCAACGAAAAGTTATCAAAAAAGATAAGGAAGGACACTTCATACCATCAAAGGAAAAATTTATCAAGATGGACTCAAAATTCTGACAATCTATGCTCCAAATGCAAGGGCACCCACATTATTTAGTAAAGAAACTTTACTAAAGCTCAAAGCACACATTGCACCTCACACAATAACAGTGGGAGACTTCAACACCCCACTCTCATCAATGGACAGAGCAGAGAAACACAAACTAAACAGAGACACAGAGAAACTAACAGAAGTAATGAACCAACTGGATTTAACAGATATCTATAGGACATTTTTTTTTTTGTAAAACAAAAGAATATACCTTTTTCTCAGCACCTCATGGTACCGTCTCCAAAACTGATCATAGAAATGGTCACAAAACTGGCCTCAACAGATACAAGAAGATGGGAATAATCCCAAGCATCCTATCAAAGCACCATGGCCTAAGGCTGGTCTTTGATACCAACAAAAACGACAGAAAGCCCACATACACCTGGAAACTGAATAATTCTCTACTCAATGATAACTCAGTCAGGGAAGAAGTAAAGAGAGAAATTAAAGACTTTTTACAATTTAATGAAAATGAAGTGACAACATACCCAAATTTATGTGACACAATGAAAGCAGTGTCAAGAGGAAAAATCATAGCTCTGAATGTCTCCAAAAAGAAACTGGAGAGAGCATACACTAGCAGCTTAATGGCACACCTGAAAGTCCTAGAACAAAAAGAAGCAAACACGCTGAAGAGGAGTAGACAGCAAATTCAGGGCTGAAATTAACCAAACAGAAACAAAAAGAACTATACAAAAAAAAAAAAAAATCATCAAAACCAGGAGCAGGTTCTTTGAGAAAATCAACAAGATATATAAATCCTTAGCCAGACTAAGCAGAGGGCATAGATAGAGTACTCATATTAACAAAATCAGAAATGAAAAAGGAGATATAACAATAGAAACAGATGAAATTTTAAAAAAAATCATATCCTACTACAAAAGCCTGTATTCAACAAAACTAAAAAATCTGTATGAAATGGACAATTTTCTAGATAGATACTAGGTACCAAAGTTAAATCAGGATTAGATAAACCATCTAAACAGTCCCATAACCCATAAAGAAATAGAAGCAGTCTTTAAAAGTCTCCCAACCAAAGGAGCCACAGGATCAGATGGGTTTAGTGCAGAATTCTATCAGCCCTTCAAAGAAGACCTAATACCAATACTCTTCAAAATATTTCACAAAATAGAAACAGAAGGAACACTACCCAGTTCTATGAAGCCACAGTTACACAGATACCAAAACAAGATAAAGACCCAACAAAGAAAGAGAACTTCAGACCAATTTCCCTTGTGAATATCAATGCAAAAATACTCAATAAATTCTCACAAACTGAATCCAAGAACACATCACAGTGATCATTCACCATGATCAAGTAGGCTTCATCAACCAGGGATGCAGGGATGATTCAATATACAGAAACCAATCAGTGTAACCTAATATATAAACAAACTCAAAGAAAAAAAAAACAACATATGATCATTTCATTAGATCCTGAAAAAGCATTTGACAAAATTCAGCATCCTTTCATGATAAAAGTCTTGGAAAAATCAGGAATCCAAAGCCCATACATAAACATAGTAAAAAGCAATATGCAGCAAACCAGTAGCCAACGTCAAATTAAATGGAGAGAAACTTGAAGCAATCCCACTAAAATCAGGGACTAGACAAGGCTGCCCTTTCTATATTTATTCAATATAGTACTTGAAGTTCTAGCTAGAGCAATTAGACAACAAAAGGAGGTCAAAAGGATACAAATTGGAAAGGAAGAAGTCAAAAACTATCACTATTTGCAGATGATATGATAGTATACTTAAGAGACGCCAAAAAAATTCCACCAGAGAACTCCTACAGCTGATAACAACTTCAGCAAAGTGGCTGGATATAAAATTAACTCAAACAAATCAGTAGCCTTCTGCCACTCAAAGGATAAACAGCCTGAGAAAGAATTTAAAGAAAAGACACCCTTCAAAATAGTCAAAAACAATATAAAGTATCTTGGTGTGACTCTAACCAAACAAGCAAAAGATCTATAAAAAAGAACTTCAAGTCTCTGAAGAAAGAAATCAGAGAAGACCTCTGAAGATAGAAAAATCTCCCATGCTCATGGATTGGCAGGATTAATATAGTAAAAATGGCCATCTTGCTGATAGCAATCTACAGAGTCAATGCAATCCCCATCAAAATTCCAACTCAATTCTTCATTGAGTTAGAAAGAGCAATTCTCAAATTCATTCTGAGTAACAAAAAAACCCAAGATATCAAAAACTATTCTTAACAATACAAGAACTTCTGGGGGATTCACCATCCCTGACCTCAAGCTCTACTACAGAGCAACAGTGATAAAAAAAAAAAAATGCATGAACTGCATGGTATTGGTACAGTGACAGACATGTTGATCAATGGAATAGAATTGAAGACCCAGAAATAAACCTACACGTCTATGGTCCCTTTATGATCTTTAACAAAGAAGCTAAAACCATCCAGTGGAAAAAAGATAGCATTTTCAACAAATGGTGCTAGTTCTACCATTGGTCAACATGCAGAAGAATGCAAAGTGATCCTTTCTTATCTCCCTGTACAAATCTCAAGGCCAAGTGGATCAAGGACATCCACATAAAAACCAGATACACTGAATCTAATAGAAGAGAAAGTGGGGAAAAGCCTCCAACACATGGGCACACAGGAAAAATTCCTGAACAGAACAGCAATGGCTTATGCTCTAAGATCAAGAATCAACAAATGGGACCTTATAAAACTGCAAAGCTTCTATAAGGCAAAGGACACTGTCAATAGGACAAAACGGTAACCAACAAATTGGGAAAAGATCTTTTCCAGTCCTACATCTGATAGAGGGCTAATATCCAATGTATACAAAGAGCTCAAGAAGTTAGACTCCAGAGAATCAAATAACCCTATTAAAAATGGGGAATAGAGCTAAAGAATTTTCAACTGAGGAATATCAAATGGCTGAAAAACACCTAAAGAAATATTCAACATCCTTAGTCATCAGAGAAATGCAAATCCAAATAACCCTGAGATTCCACCTCCCACCAGTCCGAATGGCTAAGATCAAAAACTCAGGTGACAGCAGATGTGGAGAAAGAGGAACACTCCTCCATTGCTGGTGGCATTGCAAGCTGGTACAACCACTCTGGACATCAGTCTGGCAGTTCCTCAGAAAACTGGACATAGCATTACCTCTGGACCCAGCTATACCATTCCTGGGATATACCCAAAAGATTTTCCAACATATTACAAGGACACATGCTTGCTCATAGCAGTCTCATAATAGCCAGAAGCTGAAAAGAACCCAGATGTCCTTCAACAGAGGAATGGATACAGAAAATGTGGTACATTTACACAATGGAGTACTACTCAGCTATTAAAAATTATGAATTCATGAAATTCTTAGACTAATGGATGGAACTAGAAAACATACTGAGTGAGGTAACCTATTCACAAAAGAACACACATGGTATGCATTCAGCGATAAGTCTGTATTAGCCCAAAAGTTCTGAATACCCAAGATACAGTTTACAGAGTTTGAGGCCAACCTGGTCTAAAGAGTGAGTTCTAGGGTAGTCAGGGCTCCACAGAGAAACCATGTCTCAAAAAAAAAAAAAAAAAAAAGTGAAAATACAACTGAATGAAATAATGAAAACAGTTCAAGGCACAGAAATAGACTCTGACAAAAAACTCAAGATGTCAAACAAAAACCTCAACACGGAAGAGAGAATTTCAGGTTTTGAAGACAATTAACAGCTCAGGCAAAGAAAATGTTAAATCAAAACATATTCAGGCTTAAAAAATCTGGGACACTATGAAAAGACCAAACCTACTAAGAACAGGTATATAAAGGAAGAAGAAATCCAGGACAAAGTCACAGAAAACATTTTTAACAAATTCATAAAAGAATTCTCCCAATATGTCAAGGGCATCACAAGACCACAGAGTAAATTAATCTAGGCCCATGGGGGCTCACTGAAACTAAACCACCAACCAAAGAGCATGCAGGGCTGGACCTAGACCCTACACATATGCACATATGATGTGCAGCTCGGCCTTCATGTGGGCCCCCTAACAACTGGAGTGGGGGTTGTCTCTAGCTATAGAAGAATTTCCCCCTAATTAATTGATTGGATGGGCCTTCCGGGTCCAGAGAGGAAGAGGGGGAGGAAGTGAGAAAGAAACCTCCCCTTTGGGACCGGGAGGCAGGAGCCAGAGGAGGCAGGGTGTAGACCCTGAACTGTCAGGCCTGGCGGTGGCCTCACCGGAAGATTTCTGACATAGAATAGATGATGAGTTTAGGATGACAGATTCAGTCCCCAGCGGTTGTGTCATATGTTGATTTAAATTTAGATTGTCTGGTGTTTTCCATTTGCAGCGACTTAGGTGGGTAGGAGGGAAAGAACATAGCCAGGGCAGAATTTGGCCAGGCTTTGGAACGAGAAGACTGGGCAAAGGACGGAGACCCAGGGGAGAGGTGACCACAGCTTAGCGGGGCTGGTGAGAGCTCTCGCACAGCCGGCCGTGGGGTGGTGGGCTGGCGATCATGGTGCTCGGTCTGGCAAGGCTAGCGGGCATGGAGGGCCAGCTTGGGTGCAGCCTTTTGACTGGAGCGGCTTGGCAGCAGCTGGCTATGGAAACCAGGGCAAGAGTGCTGCTTGCGGCTGGCCAGCGGGGTGGGCGAGACCACTGCCGCAAGTGCAGAGCCGGCTTTAGCGTGGTTCACACTTTAAAACTACATGCTACATCTAATTCAGACGCTGTTGCGTGCCAAGGATCCCTTCCCCATAATCGGGCTGCCTTGTTTGGCCTCGGTGGGAGAGGATGTGCATGTCTTCTCTTCCTGCCGTGACTTGATGTACCAGGGTGGGTTGGTATCCATGGGGAATCTCCCCTTTAGAGGATGTGAGGGTGGGACTAGGAGAAGACTGAGATGGAGTCGGGGAGGAGGTCAGGCTGTAATCAGACTGTAAAGTGAATAAATAAATAAATTAACGAGGAATAAATTCCCCAAACTCAGAGGTGTCCACTGAATAGCAAGAAACACAGAACATCAAATAGACAGGGTCAGAAAAGAAATTCCCCATGACACATAATAACTCACACACTAAACTGTAGAACAAAGAAAGGATATTAAAATCCACCAGAGAAAAAAAAGACCCACTAACACAATGGCAGGCCCATTAGACCAGTACTTGAGTTTTCAAAGGATATTCTGAAAGCCAGAAGGGCCTGGATGTTCTATAAACTCATAAGGCCACAGACGCCAGCCCAGACTACTATATCAAGTGAAATTATCCATCACAATCGACAGAGAAAGAAAAACATTTCACATCAAAAACAAATAATTTCAATCAAGCTCCAAAAAAGATACTGGGGGGAAAACAGCCTGGAAAGGTTAACTATACCCAAGATGGGAGAAGGGCTAACCAATCCTAGAACAACTAAAAGGAAAAAATCCACATCATAACAAAATAATGGGAAGTAATAAACACTTTTCACTAATAACTCAATATTAATGGCCTCAACATCCTCGGTAAAAAACACAGAGATTAACAGATAGGATTAGGAAACAGCACTTGTCTTTCTGCTGTATCCATGAAACAACCTCATTATCATGTATCATGTTAGAATAACAGGATGGAAAAGGTATTCCAAGTAAACTGACCCAAGAAGCAGGCAGGTATAGCTATTTTTAATATCTGACAAAATAGACTTAAAACCAAAACTAATTAGAAAAGATAGGGAAGGAAATTACTTTCATTCCGTATGTTTGTGTGTGCACCCATGCACATGTACACTGTGCGCCCATGTGAGGTTTTGTCTTTTACTGTCTATTGTAATGCTAAACATAGGCACCCAAGGCCTGGAATCTGCACATAGCCCCTGTGACCCTGTTACATAAGAACCCGAGTTCTTCCTGATTGGTAAAGAAAGATGTCAACAGCCAGTAGCTGGGCAGAAGAGACACAGGTGGGCGGGGCTTAGGCTTCCCGGAATAGGGGTGGGAAGAGAAGAACTTGGAGGGCGGAGGAGAGGCCGTAGGTTAGGAGCGCAGCCCTGTGGGCTGGCTAGGTGGAGATAGGAGCAGCCCAGATGGGGCATAGGAAACAGTAAGTAATGACTCACGGCTATCAATGGGAAAGCAGACCCTGGGCCAGGAATTAAATAATTTCTACACTGCGCCAGGTACCCGTACTCTCAGATTTGTGACTCAGAGGCGTCAGAAAGGTCTGGGGATGTAGCTCAGTGGCATCACTCATGACTAGTATGTAGAAAACGCATGTACCAGGGTTGAAGGGTAGAACATAGTACAAAATTCTTAAGTTCACTTATTAGCATAGAAAAAAATGAAAGGAGGAAAGGAAGGAGGGAGGGAGGGAAGGAGGGAGGAAAGGAAGGAGGGAGGGAGGGAAGGAGGAAGGGAAGGAAGGAAAGAAGGAAGGAGGGAGGGAGGAAGAAGGGAGGGAGGGAAGAAGGGAGGAAAGGAAGGAGGGAGGGAGGGAAGGAAGGAAGGAAGGAGGGAGGGAGGGAAGGAGGAAGGGAAGGAAGGAAAGAAGGAAGGAGGGAGGGAAGGAAGGAAAGAAGGAAGGAGGGAGGGAAGGAAGAAGGGAGGGAAGGAAGAAGGGAGGAAAGGAAGGAGGGAGGGAGGGAAGGAAGGAAGGAAGGAGGGAGGGAAGGAGGAAGGGAAGGAAGGAAAGAAGGAAGGAGGGAAAGAAGGAAGGAGGGAAGGAAGGAGGGAAAGAAGGAAGGAGGGAAGGAAGGAAGGAGGGAAGGAAGGAGGGAAGGAAGGAGGAAAGGAAGGAGGGAAGGAAGGAGGGAAGGAAGCAGGCATGAGACACTATGGAAGACTTGAGCATTTGCAGCTTTTGGTGTTTGTAGGGAAGGGGCAGTCTTGGAATGAATCCCTACAAGTATCAAAGGACAACTTGATCATCATCTCATTACATGTCCATATATATTCATGAGGTGTTGTGTTCGTTTTCATATAGTCCTTCAGAATCCAGCCTTAACAACAGCTGCCCCATGATGGCTCAAGACACTAAACACTTAAGTGCCCATACACTTAACAATGCAGCTTAGGAAAGACAGCTGACTTCTACACTCAAAGTTTCACCTTGTACTTTCTGGAGAGACAGCTTTTCAAATTGTCTAGTTTCCCTAATTCTAAATAGGGAAGCACTAAGCTGAAGCTGTTTTCCTCAGCGTTTTCCTCAGTGGGCCAGTTTTTCCTCAGCCAGGTGTGGCCAGCAGCTGCAGTACTGTTTCCTAATTCTCTGCTAGACATGAGTGATTCATTAAAGGCTGTGGACATGGACAGCCAGGGTCCAGCAGTCTAGACGGTCCTGCTGCATCAAGATGCCTGCAGCATCTTACAGACTCCAGGGGCTGAACGGAGTCTAACTCATGGCTGAAGCAATGCCAATCTAGTTCCTCCAGGAAAGCTATGACAAACCTCAGTGGTCCCAAATGGGACATTACAGGCCATCACATCCCTAGCTCGGTCAGTTTGTCCACTCCTGTTACTGTCTCCACTCCATACGAAGTCATTGATAGGGTGGCTGCAAAGCTGTGTATATGGATGCCAAGACACACAGAAGTCAGGAAACTCTATGCCTCACCTGGTAGCCTGAGCTACAGATCCAGCCCCACCTGTGTTCCACGCCCCTTCTCTCCCTCCACAACAGCCAGTATTCCTAAGCTTCCTATTCCACAATTTTCCTCAGGACTTTCTAGGACTAAGTCTCCAGAGCTAACAACTCTGTGGTTGCTGTCCTCACCTGGTATTTCTCATTCAATTCTGTAGTCCATCCCCAATCTTCCTCAACCTTCTCAACCTAAAGGTCTGGACAGAGGTTAGCAACATGGGGAGGATATGGAAGGGGGTAAGTAGATGAGGCCTGGGAACTCACACAGCCTACTACTGGATCCATAGCTTACTATACCTGCCAATACCTGAAGGGTACCTCAGGCCACAACTGAGGCATGAAAGAAAACTCAGTTCACAAGTAGATGTGTATGACCACAAAATGTCACTCTTAATGGTGTTGTCCAAGAGGCTAGGGGGAGGCATCTGTTCCCTATGCCATACTTGCAATCAGCTGAGGGACAGTGTTGAAGACACTGAGGTCATGTCCTCAGCAGCATATCATGTCCCTCCTGTTTGCCCCGACCTAATCCTCTGCCTGGGGAGAGATCTTTAAGGGAGCAAGTGTGGGGTGCTGGTCCTATCTCGGAGCACCAGTCCAATCACATATTCTCAAAAGACTGTCTTTGGTGAACTGAGCAAGAAAGCGTGTCCTGGTTCTGAGCTGCACGGCTGGAGTGGCCTACAGTGCCCCGGTATTGTAGCTCAAAACTGCCCGGGCCTTGTGGGACAGTGGCGACTTCCAGTGGAAGATTCCACATCAACACCAAACCCAGAGATGAGACAATAAACTGCCTGTGAAAGGAGAAGCCGGGCAGCAAGGGAACCAGGGTGGGAGGTGGGGGCGGGGAGGCAGCAGCACGGCAGCCGGGCCATAGAGCAGACCTGGACAGACCTGGAGAGGCTGCGGGCCTGAGGAAAGGGTTGCCCTTGTTTCTCTTCCTAGCAGAGAGAGGAGGGCAAATAGAGGCCAGAGACACAGACTGATCAGAAAGAGGCTGGGCCAGTACCTGTGTGCGGCCCCAGGCTGACCCCCAGGCTAGGACTTTACCCCACTTGGGTGCCTTGGGTTGTTCCTGTGCTTCCAGGCAGGGAAACAGCACTGGATTTCCACCCACTTGCCTGGGAGGGCAAGCTACGTTTCAGAGGTTTCCAAGAGCCAAAGAGATGCACAGACAATATGGGCAGGCCGGAGGGCCTGAGATCGCTGTTACACACTGCTCACCACCGGCTGCTTACACCTGGACCCAGGCATGACCACTGGAGCAGGGGAGCCCCGCACCCCTGAGCACTGGGCTAAGCTTTCCGTCAGACCTCTGCTCCATGTTTCATGGCAGTCACATGGCTGCAGTCTGGCAACCCCAAAAAATCCCCACATGGGAGGTGTGCTGGCCCGGCCTGAGACGTGGGAGCTAGACCTGGGCCTCGTAGTAAGGATTTGTTTGCTCTGTTCTCTGAGTACTTTGAACCTGTGATTGTCAGGTAAAGGAAGACCAAAGCCATGTTTATTCCAGTACCTGTGGAATGTGGCATGATAAGAAGTGGTATGGAGTCAGTCAGACCGACCCTAGCCTGCTTGGAACAGTCTTTGATCCAACAGTACAATCCCAAAGGAGGAGCAGCTAAGGTCTCTGGAAGGTAGAAGGGTCTGCAGACCTTGGAAGGAGGCCTATAGACAGGTTGAGCAGTTCTAAGGCATGGCAGCCTGTGGTTCTCTGCCCTCTCCCGACCCCAGCCACCCTCTGGGCAGAAGCACCTAGCCCACCTCTAACCTCGGGTCTCTGATGTGGATGTGGTCAGAGATATAGACACCGAGTCCTGGGGATCGCTTGTCAGCCGCTGCCCAGCACACATGGACTTCAGCATCTGGAAGACGGCGAGGGGAGCCACGTTCAGATTCAGCAAGTCCACCAGAATCCTGAGAAAACAAATGCAGTGTTTAGTAAACACGGCAAGCCACGGGGCGGACATGTCCCAGGAGTCGCGCCAGCAGGGTCACCATCTGGAAACCCCTTACAGAGACACGGATATTTTAGAGGAGCAGATGTCGGAATGGGTGTCCTGAGGCCGGCGTTATCTGTAGGGAGTATAAGCTCGAGGTCCCGACCCTCGCCTTCTCACTTGAACACATCGGGGTCGATGGCGGTGCCGGCAGCCTGCGCTAGCTCGTACAGCTCCATCTCCTCGGCCCCCAGCACCTTCTTCCGCCGAAGCGCCAGTTTCTGCAGCGTTGCTGCCTCCAATCCCGTGGATACTGCGAGTCCAGCACCACCACCACTACAAGCAGCCGCCATTCGTGTAGCCTGAAAAGGGATCAGTGTTGGGCACAGCCCACCCACTCGTCAGGTGACTCCACAGCACCTGCTACCGGCCACCCGTTTCCTGCAGGGTCTCTGCAAGTCGACAGCTCCGGCGCCGAGGCAAGGGAGCCAAGAGGCCTTAACGCAGTCGATTGCTTGACTTGTTCTGAACGTCTAGTGTGCACAGGGAAATGTGTTAGGCGTGGGATGGGGTGGTGGAAAGCTGACCGCTGCCTGACGATCAGACTGCTGCTTTGATAGCCGAATAATTCCTGGCATATACCGGGTACTCCGTGTAATTACCAGTTCTGCAGACGGTCCCTAAACAGCTTTGCTTTTACACAGACAAGCACGCCTGTCGCCCCACCCCCACCGCGAAATACGTGAATTTAGGAGTAAAGAGTAGCCGACGATGTCACTGCGCACGCGCCTCTGTAGCCAACTGCTTCTGCCACAAAACTTGATTGGCTTTTGCTTCTGCAGGCGCCTTCCCCAGGGTGGTTGAGCCTCTTTCCCCACTAATCAGGGGGTGTGGCTTGATGACGCTCCCACTAGTCAGGGGGTGTGGCTGATGACGCGCAGCTTGATGACGCTATTTCCGCGTTGTCTGCCTGGGTAGCAGCTTCTATCTCTGAAGATAGGTAGGCACACAAAATGACCAGAGGCGAGTTCAACATGTTAGCTTGGACACTGTGTTGAGAACCACAAATGTTTGGCTGATCAGTGCCACTGCCAGCGGGAAAGAGTGGACCTGCGGAGCCAGCCCAGAAGTGCCCACGCAGAGAAAAGGGGACCAGGAGGGCATTTAAAATGTACGCAGGGGCACTCTTGGAGATACTTTGTCTCCTGATGCTTTCTATGTCCATTTTACTTTACTAGTCTTTTGCATATGTGTGTGTCCGCGTGTATGTTTTTTTGGGTTTTTTTCAGTTTGTTTTATTCTGGCTTGATTTTTTTTTAATGTGCCTATTTGCTAGAGGAGAGAGAGAGGGAGGGAGAGAGAGAGGAAGGGAGGGAGAGAGAGGGAGAGGGAGGGGAGGGAGGTTGAGAAGGTGGGGAAGTGGCAAAGTTCAGGGAGTAGATGAGGGAGGGAAACCATGATCAGATTATAGAGTATGAAAAAATATTTTCAATATAAAAATATATGGGATGAATAGTCTTCATTCTCGGGGGAGGAAGTATTCATTCCGGAGAAGGGGAGAATTTAGAGCATCTAGGCTGTTCTCAGCCCTCCTCCTTTCTTCCTTATGCTGAACACAGCTTCCCTGGTTCTGGTCTGCTGGTCTTCGTACTTGGCGGACCTTTGGCCAGAGCACCTGCTTCCCGGGGTGGGACATTCAGGAGCATGTTTGCAGGATTCCAGAACAGTTCCTCAGGTTTTTGCAGACCCGTGGCCATGATGTAAATGTCGGCCCTCCCTGCCTCTTTAGATTGTCGTGGGATTGGTGGCTCCAGGGTCCAGCACCTACTGCTCAGAATGCCCAGGAGTATAAACAGGAGGAAGATCCAGGTGAGGCACAGCTGTCTTCCTAGCCAAACAGCTGTTATCCGTATGAGAGTAGCTCCTCCTGTTCGTAAGAGGAGATCATCTCAGGTCCCTGGATGGCCAGTATCATTCATAGGAGGAAGTCAAGGTAGGGTCATTGGACCCTCACAGGAGTCACTCCACCATTTGCATACAATTCTGCCCTGATCACACATGGCCTCAACTCCAGGAAAGGCCAGAGGGCTAAATTGCACAGACTTAGAGACCTTAATTGAGGGCTCTTGTACTAATACACCCTTAAAAATTCAAACATTTATGTACACACAATTAACATTCTCATACAAAATCTCTCTCTCAATCTCTCCTCTCTTTCTCCTCTCTTTCTCGCACGTGTGTGTGTGTGTGTGTGTGTGTGTCTGTGTGTGTGTGTGTGTGTGTGTTTTCTCAATGGAAGATCCTCCATTGAGAAAATGATCCCATCAGATTGGCCTGTGGTGCTTTTTTTTTTTTTTAATTGATGACTGATATCAGAATGCCCAGGTGACTTTGGCTGGTGCCACACCTGGGCAGATGGCCCTGGATGGTATATCACAGCAGGCCAAGCTAGCAATGGGAAATAAGCCAGTAAGCAGCATTTCTGGGCACCAGACCCTACTTCTTTGTGCCTACCTTGAGTTCAGGCCCTGACTTCCACAGATGCTGAATCACAACCCGTGAGATAAAATGAGTCCTTTCCTCCCCAAGTTGAATTTGGTCATAGTGTTTTATCAAAAGAATAGAAACCCTAAGGCCCATATCGTTACATATTCTTTCACACTGTCATACTCTCAGACGCTCACGTGTGACTCACACTGTCATGTACACTCATAATTACAGCCATTCTGCATGCAAGTAAACATTCTCAGACTTGAACACTCACATGCCTGGATACTTAAGTGGCACACAGTGTGTTAAGCACACAATTTCACACAGAAATGTTCATACTTACACATAATAACACCCTCACACCTTTATGCATCTTTGAACATATGTACACACTCTTTGCTGACTAGTCCTTGTCAGCTTAACTCAAACCTACTCAGTAACAGAGTAGAAATCTCAATTGAGGAATTGCCTCTATCGATTTGGCCTGTGGTCATATGTGTGAGGTGTTTTCTAACTTCCTATGTATGAAGGAGGGCCCACCCCACTGTGGGTGGAGCTATTCTTAGGCACACGGGTAGGGACTGTAAAGGGAAGCAAGCCAACAAGCAGCTTTCTCCACGACTTCAGCTTCCAAGCCTGCTTTCCATTTCTCCCTTACCTTCCCTTGTGGGTAGACTGACCTGTAAGCTAAAATAAACAGACCTTCCCAAGTTGCTTTTCATTATGATGTCTATCACAGCAACACAATGTAAATTGAACATGATGTTACACACTTTCACACCACAAAACACAATATACACTCATGTGAACACACAATTTTATGTACTTTTCTCACCCATAGTCACGCATTCACACTTATTGTTGCCTACACATTCACACATGCATACGCGCACACACAGAGGCTCTCTCACATGTTGTCACATTTTTGCACAGCTGATTCACTTGTACTGGAGATACCTATGAATTTATCCACTGTACATTGTCATTTCTATCCTTTACTGTGCACACTCATGTGCATACTCAGGCACACACACACACCTCTATTATACCTCCAAACACATACTCAGAGAAACATAGTCCAACACTTAAAATTATGTATATCACACCATACTTATATAGAAACACACAAGCATGATCACACAAACACACATCAAGACATGCAAACGTACTATCCCACTTACCCATGCTCATGCTCATATATACACAATCAGCCAAGATCACAGAGTCACACACTTTCTTAAAAGCTGTGGCCTTAAAAGTATCCCTAATTTTAACCCAATTAATAATCTAAACCACAGCCCTAACACTAACCTAAACCTGGACATTAAACTGATCCTTATCCTTAAACAACCAGGAGCCTGAACACAGCCCTAAGCCTAACACTAGCTTAGCCCTAATGGTGGACCTAACACTGTTGCTAACTCTAATCCGCTATAATCCCAAGTCTCATCCATAAAGTCTCCATTTGTTCCAAGAAAAGCTCTCTTCATGAGGTGTAAGGACTACCCTTATCTGAGGTTATAAGCGTAAATGTTTACATTGTTGTTAGGGATTGTGGTAGGTTACGTGATAGTTAGCATCTGTGACTTCACTAGCTCTGGATATTTGGCTAGGTTTCCAGTCCCAGGAATACATTCCTTCTTGTTGAGTGAGTCCAGCTAGAGAGCTGTTGGCCCTGCCAAGGTCTGCACAGCACTGCTGCCCTCTGAGGACTGTTGTGCATGTCAGTCATGGCTGTGGTTTATAGGCATCATAGCTGGCCTCGACCATTGCGTACTTCTCTCCTCAGGAAGCTTGCTTGGTGCTTCCTGGTACCATGAAGCCTAGTCCTCATGGGGAGAGACATCCAGTTCCGTTCCAGCTCAGGGGCCTCTGGGCCTGTGGCTGAAGCGCATTGTGTCTTCAGCAATGGGGATTTACCTCCTGCCTCTGCAGGGCAACCTAATTCAATAATGATAGCTTGAAATGTTTTGGGAATTTCTTGGACATCCCTGACCAATAGCTCAAAAGGTTTTCATAGCTTGTTATTGGAAGTTTTTGTTAGGTGGTCTTTGGCTAATTGTCAGTCCAGATGAGAAAATTTCATCTAAATTATGTATGTGTACTTTGATACAGATTATATGTATTTTAGGTTTTTAAAAGATAAATAGATAACAATATGATTTGTGCCTTTATTTATTTATTGCTGTGTTACTCTTACTTCCCTAAAGTAACCCCCTTTTGTCATTTTCCCAGTCATATCACGTGTACCTTGCCATCACGCTCTCTGTTTCTCCTTAATCTCCCTACTCTGACAATGGTCTCTCCCTACTTTCTGCAATTTCTCGAGACTGTGTATTCATATCTAAAGATTTGGAGCTAGGTACATCCAATGAGAGAAAAGATGTGGCATTGTCTTTCTGAGTCTGGATTACCTCACTAAATGATTGTTTCTGTTTGTTGGGTGCCCTGCAAGCCTCAGGGCCACCGGGGAGATGATCCCTTAGAGGCTACGAGTGAGTGAGTGCAATCTTTGCAGGCACTGGGTCAGAACCTTCAGGGTCTGACCTCATGGTTTATTCTTATACATTCAAGCATAGTAAAACTTTGTGAAGAGGTTTCCAAGTGACATTTACCACAAAGAAGCTTTATTCATATCTATATAGAAACTTCCTAGCAAGGTAGCAATGTGCCTGTGACCTTTACAATAAGAAAGAGATTTATTGGCAGATAGACAGAGCTTGGGGCTAGGGCCCCGAGGTGGAATCAGTGACAAGCGTAAGGATAGATTCTGTCGAAGTAGCATGCTAAGTACTGGGGCTTCTTTCATAGGCATGGGTTGTATTCATTGAGATACAAATCCCAAGACTGGGGCCTAAATAATTCACAGGATACTGGAGTGGTAGGTGGAGGTTAGTTCTAAATAGAATAGCAAAGGGTCACCAGGTTGTTGGCACTTTCACTCTGACATTTCCAAGTGACCAGGTGCCTTTCCTTTCCTTTCCTTGAATAAAGTAGGCATAATGACTGACAGTCCTGGTTTCTTCCATGCATATTCTAAGTTTGCTTCCTTCATATCCCCATGTCTAATGTTTTAAAGAAAAAATAATGGGTGTAATAGACACCATGGCTGAATGCATCACATTCATGAATAGTCTAATATAGGGAAGCATAAGGAAATTATAAGGATAGCTAACCGAGTACCAAGGAAATTGGAAAACCACCATTCCAAAGACAGCCATTCAAATGTCACTTGAGAGAATTCTTTTTAATCATTTTATGTAGACCCCTAATTTGACTATCAATAGTGTTGGAAAATTCTGACTCATTAAAGTAACACATGCCAGCAAATTGTTGACAACCAGAATTACATTTGAGCAATAGATCATCTACTGCTCTAGTTTGTAAAATTGCCATCCTCAATTCGCCCATCACTTTGTTGATTTCTGCTAATATCTTTGCTGTAATATTATCATATTACTAATCATTACTAACCATACAGGCTATTTTAAGACCTTTCTTGTATTCCAATAACTAATCCTAGGATAGGCAATAAAAAGCTGTTCTAGCTGCAACCCTTACAGGATTCGATAGATGTGAAGAATCATTACACTTCTCAGGGAGCGCTCACTTAATTCTATGGACTGATTATAAAGGGTTATGGAGCACAATGGGTACAATACAGCCTATTCCACACAAACCTTTATAATTTGCAGGAAGGGAAGAATAGCATTTTTACACAGACACACACACACACACAAAACTGTATCCCAAAGGAGGTTGTTTATCAGATAGAAATGAGAATAGACGTAGGTTGCAGTAGGGAGGGATATAAGTACATTCAAAGCATAAACAATGTGGTAGAAAAGCAACATTGGCAGGGTTCCTTCAGTTCCTTCAATCCTTCCCCTAACACTTCCATAGGGTCCCTGACCTCAGTCTAGTGCTTGCCTGGTGTGCTTGCATCTGTCTCAGTCAGCTGCTGGGAGAGCCTCTCAGAGGACAGCCATGCTAGGCTCCTGTCTGCAAGCACAACATGGCACCAGTAATAGTGTCAGGGTTTGGTGTCCACCTGTGGGATAGATCCTAAGTTAGGCTGCTCATTGGTTGGCCATTCCTTAAGTCTCTGCATTTCTTTTAGATTGGAGCAACTTTGGTTAGAAAGTTTTGTAGGTGGGTTAGTGTCCCCATGCCTCCACTTGGGTCCCTGTCAATCTACTGGAGGTGGTCTCTTCAGGTTCCATATCCCCACTGTTGGCCATTTTGTCTAAAGTCACCTACATTAAGTCCTGGGAGCCTCCTCCATCCTAAGTGAGGAGTTCGTTTTTCATATCCCATCCAGAAACTAAACCATGGACCATTTAGACCATTTGCTATCTATCCTGGGTGAGGTATTCTGCTTCTGCAGTTCTACAGCTAATGCTTTAAGGCTGGCTTCTGCAGACTCCAGTTAACACCTCAAAGTGACACAGCAGGAGGTGAGATAAAGCAGGGAACTGGCTTTTCTAAGTTGAAGTCTCAGGAAGAAAAGGGGAGGGGGACTTATCTCTTGCCCTTTGTTCTCAGTACTTTGAAGACATTGCAGGTCTGCGCATAAATTCAGTCATAAATTGAATAAGAGGCTATAACAGAGAATGCCTATGTGCATATGCAATAGTAGCAGTTATCTGGCTTAACTTTCACCATTTGTTACTGGCTTGCAGGGTCATGGAAAAGTTTAAGGCTATAGCTAAGCCATCCTTGAAATTTTGTTTTTGACAAAGATGGTTAATATCTTATGTTGGTGTTCTAAGCTCTACTCCACACCTACCTAGCAATAGCCAGGTATGCCCCGCCCCAGAGATCTGGCCCACTATAAGAGGGACTACTTGCCCCTCCTCTCTCTCTTTGCTCTCTGCTCTCCCACACTCTCTCACCTCTCTGCCCCTTGGGCTCCCTCTCCACATGGTCATGGCCGGCCTCCACTTTCTCTCTCTCTCTCTCTCCTTTCTCTACCACTAACTCCCACCCCCTACTCTGAATAAACTCTATTCTATACCATGCCTGTGTGTGTGTGGTCCCTCAGGGGGAAGAGGTGCCTGGACAGGGGCCTGCCTGGGCACCCCCTTCCCCCACACTGCCGTGCCACCCTCCCTTAACCCCCAATCCTCTCCTTTTTAAGTCCTCACATCTTATGTCCTGTTTTTGCATCTTCCGTCCTGTGGTGCATCTTCTTTATGACCTTCAGTTAATGGTTTCTGTAACCCCTTGGAATGTGCCCTAAGTTTTAGAAGACTGCTGTTATCTCAGAAGCAGTTAAGCAAAAAAGAAAACTCAAATATCTCTGGTGTTGCCATGTGGAAACAATGGTAATTCCTTGCTGCTAGATGTTTTGGTGGGATAAGCGCTCTTTGTCTTTGCACACTATCCGAGTGTGGGGCTTTCACTGGTTTTCAGGCCCTTACATTTGTGCATTGGCCAGGAAACACTGGATTCTCCCCTGACTCGATAGAGGTTTTTTGGGGGTGGGGTGGGGGTAATTGACTCTCCACAGATCAGTGAGTTGGAGAGTGTCTCTGTATGTTGAGTGTTTTCTCCGCCTTGCTCAGAGCTGCCTTTTCTCTTGTTTGATGGGAAGAGAATTTCCTTTTGTCTGGACATCCTGAAGACCAACCAAGGTAGAGCAGGTAACTCCCTCCTGGCAGGGGGCAGGTCTGGGGGGGGGGGGAGGGAGGGATGCGCTCCAGGCCCCTTCAGTTGGAGACAGGAAAGCTAACAGGTTCTTTCCAGCTGCCAGAGCCCACTTTAGGGATAGGCCGCTGTCTCTGGACTCCTTTCAGTTGGAGAACAGCAGTCTGACAAAGGCTTGGTGGAGACGGGCGGGACCTTTCTGATTGGCAGAGCGCTTTGGGGGGGGGGGTTCGGCTGGGCTTTCCT
The DNA here is from genome assembly GCF_947179515.1 of Apodemus sylvaticus. Lineage (NCBI taxonomy): Eukaryota > Metazoa > Chordata > Mammalia > Rodentia > Muridae > Apodemus > Apodemus sylvaticus. The sequence continues at coordinate 85,562,023 of NC_067486.1, read as the reverse complement.
TTGCTTTCTTTTCTGGACCCCTGTAGCCTTGTTTTCATGTTTCTGTGTATGTGGTTTAACTGTTCCTTTTTCTTGAGAACTACCATGGAGCAGACCACCAGCCCCACGTCACCGAACCTAGTCCAGTCACACTTCAAGGCCTGCAAACGCCTGGTGGGAATTTGAGCTTGACTTTATGGTTAGGGAGACTGCTTTTTTGTTTTTGTTTTTCAGGAAAGAGTGGCCAGCTTTCAATGTGGGGTGGCCAGAAGGCGGCACTTTCCACCTTCCTACTATTTACTTGGTTAAAGGTGTTATGTATAGAAACCCTGGGCACCCTGACAAGGTTCAGTACATCACTGCTTCTGGTAGTGAGCCCTCCGCCTCGGATAAAGCCTTTCCTACCCCCGACCCCAGCGGTTTTGCAGGTTCAGGAGACAGAACCACCAAGCCAATCGTCTGATCCCCCTCAGTTCTGGAGGAACTCTTTTGGCGCCCTTATCACCCTATGCGGGTGCATGTCCAACCCATACATGGAAGGGTCCTGGGATTCGCTGGAGACTCCCTGTCCCAAATTGTGGCGTGTTTTTCCAATCGCATGGGACAGGCACAAAGCATGTCACTGAGCTTGGTTCACAACTAGGATCTCTGTTCTCCTTATGTCTCTGCTCCTGACACCACTGCCCTTGATCAGCCAGCACACTCAGCATTACAATAAGTCAGAGAAAGACAAAACCTCAACACCCCTCATCTCCTTTGGTTGTCTTATTGATCTGGCTAGAAATTCAGATATTATATTGAATAGACAGGGAGAGGGTGGGCAGCCTTGTCTTAGCCCTGATTTTACTGGAATTGCTTTACGTTTCTCTCCATTTAACTTGATGTTGGCTCTTGGCTTGCTGTATACTGCTTTGATTATGTTTAGATATGTGCCGTGTATCTCTTCTCTCCAAGACTTTTATCGTGAAGAGGTGTTGGATTTTTTCCAAAGGCTTTTTCAACGTCTAATGAGATGATCATGCGATTTTTTTTTCTTTCAGTTTGTTTATATGGTGGAATGCATTGATGGATTTTTGTATATTGAACCATCCCTGCATTCCTGGGATAAAGCCTACTTGATGATGATGGGTGGTGACATCTTTTGGTTTGGTTTTGGTTTTGGTTTTTTGGATTTTGTTTTTTTTTCGAGACAGAGTTTCTCTGTATAGCCCTGGCTGTCCTGGAACTCACTTTGTAGACCAGGCTGTCCTCAAACTCAGAAATCTGCCTGCCTCTGCCTCCCAGAGTGCTGGGATTACAGGCGTGCACCACCACCACCTGGCGATGGGTGATGTTTTTGATGTGTTCCTGTATTTGGCTTGTATTTTATTGAGTGTTTTTCCATTAATGTTCATAAGAGAAACTGGTCTGAAGTTCTCATTCTTCGTTGAGTCCTTGTGTGGTTTAAGTACCAGGGTGGTGGTGGTTTCATAGAATGAGTTTGGCAGTGTTCCTTCTGTCCCTATTTTGTGGAACAGTTTGAGGAGTATTGGTGTTATCACTTCTTTGAAGGTCTGGTAGAACTCTGCACCAAAGCCATCTGGCCCTTTGCTTTTTCTGTTGTCGTAGTCATCGTCGTCCTTGTTGTTGGGAGTTTTTTAATGACGGCTTCTATTTCTTTAGGCATTATAAGGCTGTTTAAAGAGTTTACCTGCTCTTGATTTAACTTTGGTAAGTAGTATCTGTATAGAAAATTATACATTTCATTAATATTTTCCAATTTTGTGGAGTATAGGCTTTTGAAGTAAGACCTAATGATTCTTTGAATTTCCCCAGTGTCTGCTGTAATGTCTCCCTTTTCAGTACTGTTGTGTGTATTTGGATACTGTCTGTCTTTTTGTTAGTTTGGTTAAGAATATGTCTATCTTCTTGATTTTCTCAAAGAACAGTTCTTGCTTTCATTGATTCTTTATATTATTTTCTTTCTGATTAATTTCAGCCCTTATTTTGATTATTTTGTGCTTCTACTCCTCTTTGGTTTACTTGCTTTTTTTTTTCTAGAGCTTTCAGGGGTACTTTTAACTTTCTGGCACAACAACTTTCTAATTTCTTTATGGAGGCACTCAGGGTTATGAGTTTTCCTCTTAGCACTACTTTCATTGTGTTCCATAAATTTGGGTATTTTGTGCCTTTATTTTCATTGAATTCTAGAAAATCTTTAATTTCTTTCTTCCCAAAATCATTGAGTAGAGAGTTGTTCAATTTCCACGAGTGGGTAGGCTTTCTGTTGTTTCTGTTATTGTTGTAGTCTAGCTTTAATCTATGGTAGTCTGATATAAGGTTGTGGGAGACCAAACTCTGAAAAACCAGATTCTCAACAGCTCTCACCTTGAGATTCCACTGACCTTGCGGTTTACAGCTGAACCACCCCCTTCTTCACACAAGGCTGATCAACTGGTTCTTATCCTGGCTGAACACCTAGGTGCGTTCAAAACCAGGCACTTTGCCTTTCAGTAAAGAGGCTTTGACAAGACTCCCCCTTTTGCTTGGCCTCACTCTTCTTTCCCACCCATTTCTCTTTCAGGTTTGGGTTCTCCCCAGCTCCCCAGATAACTAGATCCCGTGGGACGGGATACAAGGTGATATTTCAATTTTATTTTATCTGTAAGTTTCTTTGGGCTTTTTGTTTAGTTTTTATCTGAATGGTTTGTCAATTGGTAAAAATGGGGTTGAAGCCTCCCACTCTTAATGTGTGGGTTTGATGTGACATTTAAGCTTTAGCAATGTTTCTTTCACAAGTGTTGGTGCCCTTGTTTGGGGGGGTATAGATGTTCAGAATTGAGATATCATCTTGGTAGATTGTTTTCCTTTGATAAGTATGAAGTGTCCTTCCCTGTCTCTTTTGATTAATTTTGGTTGAAAGTCTATTTACTCCAGCCTGCTTCTTGGGTCTGTCTGCTTGGAAAACTTTTTTCCAATTCTTCATTTTGATTTAATGTCTATCTTTATTACTGAAATGTGTTTCTTGTATGTAGCAGAATGATGGATCCTGTTGTCACAACCATCTGTTAGACTACGTCTTTTTATTGGGGAATTAAGTCCATTGATATTGAGAGATATTAATGAACAATACATGTTAGTTCCTGTTATTTCGATGTTGGTTGTATTAATGTGTGTGTGTGTATGTGTGTGTTTCTTGTTTTTGCTGGTATGAAAAAATTACTTATTTCCTGTGTTTTCTTAGATGTGGTTATCTTTCTTGGGTTGGAGTTTTCCTTCTAATATTTTCTGTAGGGCTGGGTTTGTGGATAGGTATTGTTTGAATTTGGTTTGTCTTGAAATATATTTTTCCATTAATGGTGATTGGGAGTTTTGCTGGGTATAGTAGTCTAGGTTGGCATCTTTGATTTTTTAGAAGTTGTAAGATATCTGTCCAGGCCCTTCTACATTTTAGGAGTCTGTTGAGAAATTGGGTATAATTCTGATAGGTCTGCCTTTGTATATTACCTGACCTTTTCTTTTCTTTCTTTCTCTGTCTGTCTGTCTTTCTTTCTTTCTTTCTTTCTTTCTTTCTTTCTTTCTTTCTTTCTTTCTTTCTTTCTTTCTTTCTTTCTTTCTTTGCTGCTTTTAATATTCTTTGTTCTGAAGATTTTATGTTTTGATTATTATATGGCAGAATGATTAATTTTTTGGTCCAGTATAATTGATGTTATATGAGCTTCTTGTATGTTTATAGGCATATTTTTAGGTTGGGAAAGTTTTCTTCATTTTCTGGGCTTTAGAACCTGGGCCTGAGTTGTTTTTTTTTTTTTTTTTTTGAAACAGGGTTTCTCTGTATAGCCCTGTCTTCCCTGGAACTCACTCTGTAGACCAGGCTGGCCTCAAACTCAAAAATCCGCCTGTCTCTGCCTCCCTAGTGCTGGGCTTAAAGATGTGTGCCACCACCGCCCAGTTTGAAGCTGGGATTCTTTACCTTCTTCTATACCTATTTTTCTTAAGTTAGGTCTTTTCATGGTATTCCAAAGACTCTGGATGGCTTGTGTGAGGGATTTTTAGACTTAACATTTTCTTTGACTGATGCATCAATTTCTTCTATTGTCTCTCCTATGCCTGAGATTCTCTTTTTCATCTCTTGTATTTTATTGATGATGCTTGCATCTATTGTTCCTGTTCTCTACCCTAGATTTTTCATCTCCAGGATTTCCTCAGTTTGTGTGTGTGTGTGTGTGTGTGTTTTATTGCTTCTATTTCCACTTTCAGGTCTTACACAGTTCTATTTATTTCCTTCACCTGTTTAATTGTATTTTCCTTATATCTTTAGGGGATTTATTTGTTTCCGCTGTAAAGACCTCTACTTGCTTGATTGTATTTTCTTGTATTTCTTTTCAGGATTTCTTCAATTCTTCTTTAAAGGCCTCTATCATCTTCCTAAGATTGGATTCAATGTCATTTTCTTGTGTTTCAGTTGTGTTGGGATATCCAGGGCTTGCTGTAGGGGTTGCTGTGCTTTGGAGGTGTCATATTGCCCTGGCTTTTGTTGATTGCGTTCTTTTGTGGGTCTTTAGTCATCTGGATGGCTTCAGGCCCTTGCTGTTCCTGTGGTCATAGGTATTGGGAGGGATTGACCTCAATGGTCTGTGTGGCAGGCCTCTGATAGGTATCCTCAGGCTGTATAATTTTGGATCTGCAGGTCTGCATGGCTCTGGAGCCACAGGTAATGAAGATGGGCAGAGTGGTGATGGCAATGGAGGAGCCCTGGAATAGCAGGCTGCTCAAAGCAACATGGATCGCTCTAGAGAAATCATCAAACAGGGAAGAAAAATAGATCAATTTTTGAAGGAGGTACAAAAATGAGCAGAGAATTGTCAAGAGAAGAAATTCAAAAGGCCAAGAAAGACTTAAAGAAATAGTCCACATCTTGATCAATGATGGCAATACAGATCAAACTACTATTAGATCTCATGTTATACCAACCAGAATAGCCAATATCAATAAAACAAGTGATAGCTTGTGCTGCCAAGGATATGGAATAAGGGAAACTCACCTATTGCTGGTGGGAATATAAATATGTATAGCCACTATGAAAATCAATATAATTACTCCTCAGAATGATGGTAATCAGTCCACTTCAGAATGCAGCTATATACTCTTTATCCTACTACAGGAACATGTCGTGGATGGGCCTGGTGCTGTTCTTGTGAACCATCCCCTAATAAAGGAGCCAATCACTGGGTGAGTAGGAGGGACTCCCGGGTTAGACAGAGGAAGAGAGGAGGCAGGAGAGATGGACAGGGATAGGTTGAGAACAAGATGTAATTACAAGTGTCTCCCGGTTTCAATACCAGATCCATCAGGATTTGCCACTAGAGGATTTAGATTTAATAAGGCTTACAAGTTAGGATTTTAGTTGTTGTGCCCAGTGATTGAATCACCTTTGTTTCTGAACTAATTTTGTATTGTGTTTTCCTTCATATAGTGGCTCATCTGGGTTCCAGAGAGAAAGGTATGGTAACAAAGCATGGGTTTGACTGATGTGCACCACAAAGGCTTTGTGCAACTTTGTGCAAGTTTTCATATCAGGGCATAAATGAACTCAGAGGGTTCTGAGCACTGAGAAATCGTGGGCAAGCCTGCTACAAGCTAAGAGCTGCTGTTCTGCAACATTCCCAGTCAGGTAACTGAGATTACCTGGCTGGTCTTCAAAGATTGCAGCCAATGCATGCTCTGTAGAAGACACAGCTGATGAAACAAAAATCAAGTTAAGCACAGTCATGCATGAGCCTTTCACATGAATGCTGCTGGATAAAAATCATGATGATAGCAGGTTGAGAAACACACTCTACACATAAGGGCCATCATCATTGTGAAGATGTGAAAGATCAATGGTTTTCTCTGTTTCCCCTTCATACCTCTTTAAGTACAGTTGTATGACTTTATATGTATGTCTGGAGTACTTGCATATGTTGTCTCATGTGACATTAGTACGGGTTTCAAGTGTTATCGTGACCTGTTTTCTGAAACTCTTGCCTTGAAGCTGGAGGTTAGAAATTTGGCTAGACCAATTGCATGAGAATTCCTAGGGGTCTGTCTCCTCCAATCACCATAGGCATGAGATTATAGGCTCACACTGGCATGAAGGCTTTTTTTTATGATTAGTAGATCTGATCTCGTCTCCTCCTGTTTGTAGAACAAGTACTTGACCTAGTGAGCTCTCATTCCTGACCCAAGAAGAGAAGTTTTGGTGGCTAGATTTTCATCTCATGATAACTCTCATCAGCATATTAGAGTCCAGAGAACATATAGATCATAGAACTTTGTGGTGGTCAGTCCTATGTTGCAGCTTGGTACAAACAGCATAAACAGCTAGAGAATGTGCATACTCACTATATTGTGGAATTTGTAGGGCTTGTGGGAAATTACAAACTGAGACAGACCATAGGTAATTAACAATTTCCTTTTATGGTGAGCAGCCTACAGAACCAGGAGGTTTAGCTTAAAAAGATGTATTTTGAGTTGTGTAAAGATGTGCAGTATGGGGTTTTCTGGCTCAAAGGGCAACACAAGTGTCATGTCCTTCGATGAGCAAGACAAGTGAAGGCCTGGTGCCTTAGAGTTGTTGGTAGGAACTGGCCTGGCTGGTTGGATCATGTCTCTGGAACATAATTTCCTCACATTGCTTCAGCAATACAGCTTTGCCTTGAGGGGAGATGGGCAGACATATACCTCATGTGTTCTGCTTCCAGAACCCTCACTCTGAATATATTAGTACTCAATGCTCTTTCCCCATGATAGAGAAATAGATAATAAAGTAACAGTTACTAAGACTTGCCATTTCTACCATTTCCAAGGCCTCATGAGGATGGCTGTGAAAATCTTTGTTTGCTAAGACTTTCCCAATCCAAGGAGCTCATTGAATGGATACTTCTTAGACACCACGGTACTTTATACTGGGCCATGACTTCTGTTTACATTGTTATACTATGTTGTGGATGTTTAGTGACTGGGAGACACTGACACTCAGTGTCCCACCTGTTTAAGCCAGGTGCCACAGGGGACATGGCATGGGGAGCGTGACTCTCTGCCATTGTCAGATTGGCATTGTGTATGTTCTGTCTCTCAGTAATAATTGTAGGGTTTGTCTCTTATGTGTTCTTTTCCAGAGAAATCATCTTAGGATCTCCACTATTCTGACCTTATGAGTTACTCATAAGATCTCCAACATGGGTTCAGGGAGTGAAACATAGGTTCCCTGTGGCTGCAACTTACCCCCCAGCCCCAGAAGCTTCTGAGGACAAGAAAGTGGAGCACAATAGTCTCCTCTCATAGCTTCTTTAGATGTTCATGAAACCAAAATGCAGTCAGAGCACAAGGGGAAGGGGATCTCACCAATGAGAACACAATGTGATGCTACCCAAGGGACTTTTATCTATGCCAGAGAATTTGGGGTATTGTTTTGAATGAGAATGGCCCCAATAGATTTTTGGATTCTTGGTCCCCAGTTGGTGAAACACTTTTGGGAAGATCAGGAGGTATGGCCTGGTTGGTGGAGGTGTGTGACTAGAGAGTGGTCACAAAGCATTAAGGATTCAAAAGCCAAAACTATTCCAAGTAAGCTCTGGAATGTCTCTGTCTCTGTCTCTGTCTCTGTGTTTGTCTCTCTCTTTCCCTCCCTCCACCCTCTGTCTTATGCTTGAGAATCAGAGGTAGACTAACAGTCTCTAACACAGTGCCAGCCTGCCTGTTGCCACATTCCCTGTCATGATTGCCATGTACTCTAACCTACTAGAAATGTAGACCCTAGATAACATACTTTCTCTTATAAGTTGTCGTTGTCACAGTCTGTTTTATCATGGTTATAGATTAGAAACAAAACATTGTAGTAATGTGCTAGTTATGTAAATGGATACCAGAAGATAAAATATTTTTTGTCTGTGTATCAAGTTTCTGTGTCCTGGGCCCTAGAGCAGCAGGGAAATGTTCCAGGGAGTCACAGATGCAAGAGTCAAGTCCTCGTTAGGATGACCCTGACGCCCCGCTGCACAGTCACTGCCACAGAGGTTGAACAGTGCAACTGCCACAGCCACTTAGTCATGGGTACAGCGAAGGCCCAGAAGCCATGTTCCAGGAAAATTGCTAAGATTGCCCAAAGGGCTATATTTCCAAGGACCAAGGCCAGTAGCTTCTGTTGAGGAAAGGAAGTTCAATTTCCTTGATGGGTTATGTCAAGATCAGACACAAGAATCTTTTCTTATAACACAAATGATAGGGACATCAAACTACTTCATCTGAATAATCCCTACAGAGTAGTTCCTTGCATTTGTCAGCTGACAGGCCCTGCTGACCCACAAAGCTGTTCTCTACTTGGAAGGAACCAAGAGGACACTATGGACAGTTCACTCAGGAAGGTTGCCCACAGTACCACTGGCTGTCATCGTCAACACCATGGCAATTAGGTTTCCTTCTAATCCTGACACTGAAAGTGGGCATTGGACTCAAGTCCCAAGGATGCTGGTCTTTCCTGGCGGTGATGATCCACATCCCTGGCAAGCCCCACTTATCTACTCACAGTAGGCAGGATGGATGACCTTGCCTTTTTATTCAGTTAAAGTCAAGGAATCCCTTTTGGGGGCATGAATAATCCTTGAATGGAATAATAGCATGTGGGGCCTGTAGGAAGACGACTGTGGAGATAAAGACAAAGATATTACAAGATCAGCTAAAGTCTGGGTAAATCAGGAGGAAGAGGCTTCTGGGACTCATGTGGCTTCTCTTCTCTACAGCCACACACTACCTGAGCATCCCAGGATGTTTCCCAGGCAACATCCAAGAGGTTCACCTTGGAACAAGCAAGAAACCACCAAGAAGAGCAGTCTCCTCCTCTTCTGTGCCCATGCCCTACACCTGCAACTCTCCTCTTCAGAGAAATTTTGCTCCTTCCCCTGCTTGTCTATGGGCCCTGTCACCCGCTCCCTCTGTTGCCAGCCTGGAATTTCCTATACTCAGGCTCCGTCTATTCCATTACCCAGCCTTATGGCTTTTCTCCTTCTTCCCTAACTGCTTTTCTTTCTTGACATGCCCAACTTGCCCTTCCCCTCTTCTCCCCTCGTCTTTCTTTTCCTTTACCTCATTAGTGAAAAGAGTACAAGAACTTCTTTGAATCTGGCCATCAGTTATGTTGATGGGAATGAAAGGATGGGATCATGAAGCCCCAGTGATGTGGGAAATGTAGTTCTCTCACATGGACAGCAGAGGTGGCATAGTTGCCTTTTCATAACAAGGTGGTTGTGTGGCTGACCTCTCTGTCCAACAACTTGTGCAGTGGGAACAATGATCATATAGAGAGGAGAACTACTCATTCAGACACTAGAGGAGATGAAGGCTGCAGACCTTGTGCCCTGGTTGCCGGAGATGTCTGACAGGTAGCAACAGGTTGTGTACACTGCCCCTTCTGGCCTTGCTCTCTCCTGCAGATGTATGCCACACCAGACTGAACACAGTGGCTTAGAAACCATGGCCCTGGGCTTGATCATCAACACTTGAAAGAAGACACAAAGGAAGGACACTATTAGTGACTTTGACAACAAATAATGTAGCAAAGAGCTGCCCTGTAGTACCATAGGGTTCTGCAGGATTCCTTCCTTTCTAAGCTGTACTCCCTTTCACCAAGCACTCCTTCTTCCTCCAACCCTCCATCCCCAGCCCCTGGTCACATTGCAATCTGCTTCAGTTTCTCCAGAATCATATAAACCGGATTCAGTGGGAAAATGCCTTCTAGGCTCAGAGACATCTTAAGTTTTATGTCCTCTAAATGGGTGTAGCCTGTCAGTGGTGAACTTTGAAAAGGAAAGAGCAAATACACATGTGAACGTTGGTAGCCATGCCTAATCAGTTTCCTTGGACTCCATTCGCCATTGTTCGTCATCCCTTACCTGGACGTTGTGTCTCCTACTTTGAGTGGGGAGGCAGAGAACCTACTAAACAGGTGAGTAATCTGCCTCCTCACGCACTTCCATAGCCTTCTGCTGTTCCCGTATGGGACTATAGGTGCCTCCTGGAGATGGTCCTTGGTAGATGGTAACCCAAGGAGCTTGCCTTTGCTGGCTTCATGTTGAGAGTCCTCATGCCGGGGAGCTTCCATGCATAATAGTACTTGTCATCTTCCTGACAATTTCATTCACATCTATTTTTACGTAGATTCCCTTGATAATATCAATATTATCCAGGTGTCCAGGCTTCTGCTTGCTTGTGGTGTCCTCCAAGAAGGACAACACATCCAGAGATGTGTTATTAAGTGATATGGCAATTCCCGTCTCCTCAATCTCAGCCTCCCCCTTGGATGTGTCAGCACAGAATCATTATCTTCTATCTCTGCAGCATTAGCACTCATTACATTAAGACAACCACCCTGTGGGGAAGAATTCACAGGGAAGCTGATATGTATAAATCAGGAGAGCTGGACTTGCAGAAACACTTGCTACGTTTGTCATTTATCTGCTGCATGCTGTTGCCTTTTTTTTTTTTTAATGTCATCTGTATGTAGGCAGAGCCAATTCACTCTGTTACCTCTTTAAGGGAAAGGGAAGGAAGATGATATGACATGCAGGTGACTTGAATGTCTTTCAAAGATGTATTGTTTGCCCAGGGATGTAATGGCTTTTATTCCATTAGAATATATAATTCTCTTGTTTCGGCCAGGTTATCATTAAAGTGCTTTGTTCTGGAGGTAGCCACGTTTTCCTCTGCCATATGGATCGGGGAACACAGTGCTCACCAGGCTGGACATGGATCACCCTGTTTGACTGGATGTTAACAGTAAATTTTCATCACTCAGATCCATTCATGAAAATTTCTCTGGCATGTCTTCCACCTGAAAGATGCAACCACAATATTCTAGAAGTAAAGAATCAAGAGGAGAGCTAAGAGAAAAGGTTATAGTCATTGATTTGTACATCATGACGATCAAAGATATCTTAAACATCATAATGAGGCATTGGGATGAGAGATTTGAAAAAACCCACAACTTAAACTCCAAAGAAGTTATGAGAAATCTAAGAAATATCAGAATTGTTAATAACCAGACATTTAGAGATTGAAACAAAAGCCAAAGAAACTAAGAGCTGGACCTTTGAAAAAATTATCAAATCTGACAAACCCTTGAAATGAATCACCCAGAGAGACGACAAAAAATATTGAAATGTAAGACATGGCAGAGACAAGTATGATTCATGCGACCCCTAGGGGCTACAGGGCAACCTTGTACTCCAGAGGGTTGACAGTTCTCAAAGACAGAGATTGTTCAATTTACAAAACAGAAACCAACATTGATAAAAGAGGTTACCAAACATGTACCACTCGTTGCCTTCCTGTTGCTATATCCTGGCTGTGATGATACATTAAGGAGCTTAAGAACATGTAAGGAGCCGGGCGGTGGTGGCGCACGCCTGTAATCCCAGCACTCTGGGAGGCAGAGGCAGGCAGATTTCTGAGTTCGAGGCCAGCCTGATCTACAGAATGAGTTCCAGGACAGCCAGGGCTATACAGAAAAATCCTGTCTCGAAACCCCCCCCCAAAAAAATATTAAAAAAAAAAAACAACAACATGTAAGGAGATCGGAGTAAGTCCAAGTTTGAAAGAGCAACACAGTTTCTCCCAACAAGAACAGCCCAGGACCAACAAATGCATAGTGGATCTTATCTACTAGCCATAAAGTATAATGGAGATCAATGATTTTCAAGCTGCTTTACCAGAGAAAAGGAGAGATCATTTAAGTCTACAAATCCAGTATTACCCTAAGGCCAAAAACGTAACACACACAGACGTGCACAATGTATAAACTAATATCCTTGATGAAATCTACATGTACATGTGAAATAAGATTCAATCATAGAGCCATACATTGTTCAGCAACACATGACAGAGATACTTCGATGTTCTTGGTGGTTTCAGCGTGGAATTCTAGGATAATTCTATGCTAATGAACACAAAATTTGATCTACAACAAGCAGGCAAGGAGGCCATGGAAGAAGCCATGCTCAGCCACCAAGAATGATTTTCTGTCATTATCTGCAATGAACAAGGGCATAGTCCAGAGATACACTGAACCTAAGCAGAGCCACGGCTGGCTAGGTGGAATCTTAATCAAAACGGGAGAATTGTAGGCACATGCCTGGGGCCCGCAATGCAACAGAGCAGATGAAATGATCCAAGTTCACTATGTGCATGTATAGCAGTGCCAGAGGGACATTCCTTACTTTAGAGTTAAGGCCACAAAAGAAACCAGAATACAGTGTGGCAAAGCAAAATTATTAAAAAAGAACCATTTTTTTTTTTTAAAGAAATGAGCTGAGGGGGGATGGAGAGATGGCTCAGTGGTTAAGACCACTGAATGCTTTTCCAAAGGTCCTGAGTTCAAATCCCAGCAACCACATGGTGGCACACAACCATCTGTAACAAGATCCGATGCCCTCTTCTGGAGTATCTGAAGACAGCTACAGTGTGCTTGGATATAATTAATAAATACATCTTAAAAAAATAAGCCAATGTACAAATGTCATAGATAGATGATAATAGAAAATGGATGACAATTTAAAAACTTAAGCAGATGCACAAGCTAAATCTGAAACTATAAATAGAACATCGAAATCCAGGTACCAACACAACCCCACCAAGAAGCAAACTTACTATGTTCAGGTAAGTGGGGATCATAGATGTTAAATTCAAAAGATGAAGAACAAAAAATAAAGATCTCAGAACACAATTCTAAATGCACCTGCTCTTAGCCAACCTGCAGCTAGCTTTACTGAAGTATACGGACAAGATCCCAGCCCATCTACTGCCTTGTATGGGTGAGTGACTATCACTCCTCACAATGGTTCCTTGTGAGGTCATAAGAGCTGTGGACCAATCACATCTATTCAAAACCCATTACTACTCTCTTTTCCAAGGGTCCTCCAAAATCCATGGCATAAAACAACTTCTGAGCAGCGGAGTTTGTTTTAGGTCAGGCTTTCGGGGGTTCAGGCCAAGTGTGATGGAGAGGGTCCACCTGGTGCACAGGCAGCAGAGTTGTGAGGCAACTCATTTCAATGCATTAGCAATCAGGGCTCCTAAGGACCCACTGTCCTACGAACCATTCAAGGGTTCCCTAACCTCTCAAACACAGCTGCCTAAGGGGACCAAGGACGTAAACACATGAGACAGCACAGGACATGTCACATTCAACCCGTGACACAGACCTTTTACTCTTAGTAGTAATTAATGATCAATAATGACAAAGAAAATGATACACTAAGGATGATGTGGTTCTCTGGGGTATGGACGCTGGCTTTAACTAGTTAGGAAACTATGGAGGGTTCATTAATGGCCTTGAGACTTGGGCCCTAAAATTTTGTATCAACACTTGTATTTTACAGACTCATCACCTCTGCACTCAGGGTTTTCAATGCATTTTGCTTTGAACATAGACTAATAGGTTTTAAGGATGTGGTCCCTCACTGACACTGAGATGCTGTAAGATGTCTGTGTCCACTGCACCCTAGGGCATGTGAGGAGCATCTACAGGCCTCCAAGGAAGAAGCTTCATCACAGCTGTCCCACAGAATCTTTGTCTGATTTCCCATCAGAATTCCTAAATATGAGACAGGGGTTGGTGGGTACAGTAATATTGAGAAAGTCTTGTCATTCCATGGTACTTACACAAAGAATAATTTCTATTGTCATGGGAGATGTAGCCATGCCATCTTTGTCCTCTGAAAAATCCTTGGTTTGAATCTTTAATAAAGTGTGGATACGGAATTTATTGGGAAGCGTGAAGTTAAGACTAACCTATCATGAGATGACAAATAGAGGGAGGCCTTAATTTCTGTCCATGACTCTGTTTCTATCCTCTCTCTATTCAATGGAGATTCTCTATTCAGTCCTTTATTTGTCTTACATTCTATTTATTGTTACATGGATTCTCCCAAAGCACCGAATCTGATCTACCTCTCTGCCCTGTGTGGAGACAAAACTACCTCAATTTCAGGAAGATCATAAAATTATAATCTAGGAGAAGATTTCCAGCAAAGCTTTCACCTTGTCTTCTGCTGTATGTTTTGAGGGTGGTTAAATGGAGAACTTGCGACTGTCCCAGGGCTTGGTTTATTTCCTGCCATGGACGTGGTCTAATCCACTGCGGTCTGCCTGTATTTCCCCCTGTAGAAGCTGATGTCCCCGTGTCAGCCTAGTCCTTCATCCGGACGTGTCCTTTCCTCTTGCCTCTGCAGCTGGACTCATGTGTGTAGCTCTGCTCGCACTCACAGCTGCGTTGTCAGCCCCTCTGCGTCCTCTGCAGCTGGACTCACGTGTGTAGCTCTGCTCCCACTCACAGCTGCGTTGTCAGCCCCTCTGCGTCCTCTGCAGCTGGACTCACATCTGTAGCTCTGCTCGCACTCACAGCTGCGTTGTCAGCTCCTCTGCGTCCTCTGCAGCTGGACTCACGTCTGTAGCTCTGCTCGCACTCACAGCTGCGTTGTCAGCCCCTCTGCGTCCTCTGCAGCTGGACTCACGTGTGTAGCTCTGCTCCCACTCACAGCTGCGTTGTCAGCTCCTCTGCGTCCTCTGCAGCTGGACTCACATGTGTAGCTCTGCTCGCACTCACAGCTGCGTTGTCAGCTCCTCTGCGTCCTCTGCAGCTGGACTCACGTCTGTAGCTCTGCTCGCACTCACAGCTGCGTTGTCAGCCCCTCTGCATCCTCTGCAGCTGGACTCACGTGTGTAGCTCTGCTCGCACTCACAGCTGCGTTGTCAGCCCCTCTGCGTCCTCTGGAGCTGGACTCACGTGTGTAGCTCTGCTCGCACTCACAGCTGCGTTGTAAGCCCCTCTGCGTCCTCTGCAGCTGGACTCACGTGTGTAGCTCTGCTCGCACTCACAGCTGCGTTGTCAGCTCCTCTGCGTCCTCTGCAGCTGGACTCACGTCTGTAGCTCTGCTCGCACTCACAGCTGCGTTGTCAGCCCCTCTGCGTCCTCTGCAGCTGGACTCACATGTGTAGCTCTGCTCGCACTCACAGCTGCGTTGTCAGCTCCTCTGCATCCTCTGCAGCTGGACTCACGTGCGTAGCTCTGCTCGCACTCACAGCTGCGTTGTCAGCTCCTCTGCGTCCTCTGCAGCTGGACTCACATCTGTAACTCTGCTCGCACTCACAGCTGCGTTGTCAGCCCCTCTGCGTCCTCTGCAGCTGGACTCACGTGCGTAGCTCTGCTCGCACTCACAGCTGCGTTGTCAGCTCCTCTGCATCCTCTGCAGCTGGACTCACGTGCGTAGCTCTGCTCGCACTCACAGCTGCGTTGTCAGCCCCTCTGTGTCCTCTGCAGCTGGACACACGTCTGTAGCTCTGCTCGCACTCACAGCTGCGTTGTCAGCCCCTCTGCGTCCTCTGCAGCTGGACTCACGTGTGTAGCTCTGCTCGCACTCACAGCTGCGTTGTCAGCCCCTCTGCGTCCTCTGCAGCTGGACACACGTCTGTAGCTCTGCTCCCACTCACAGCTGCGTTGTCAGCTCCTCTGTGTCCTCTGCAGCTGGACTCACGTGTGTAGCTCTGCTCGCACTCACAGCTGCATTGTCAGCCCCTCTGCGTCTTCTGCAGCTGGACTCACATCTGTAGCTCTGCTCGCACTCACAGCTGCGTTGTCAGCTCCTCTGTGTCCTCTGCAGCTGGACTCACATCTGTAGCTCTGCTCGCACTCACAGCTGCGTTGTCAGCTCCTCTGTGTCCTCTGCAGCTGGACTCACGTGTGTAGCTCTGCTCGCACTCACAGCTGCGTTGTCAGCTCCTCTGTGTCCTCTGCAGCTGGACTCACGTGTGTAGCTCTGCTCGCACTCACAGCTGCGTTGTCAGCCCCTCTGCGTCCTCTGCAGCTGGACTCACGTGTGTAGCTCTGCTCGCACTCACAGCTGCGTTGTCAGCCCCTCTGCGTCCTCTGCAGCTGGACTCACATCTGTAGCTCTGCTCGCACTCACAGCTGCGTTGTCAGCTCCTCTGTGTCCTCTGCAGCTGGACTCACGTGTGTAGCTCTGCTCGCACTCACAGCTGCGTTGTCAGCCCCTCTGCGTCCTCTGCAGCTGGACTCACGTGTGTAGCTCTGCTCGCACTCACAGCTGCGTTGTCAGCTCCTCTGCGTCCCAGCTTCCATTCTTCTCTCAGCACTGCACACTCTGGTTCTGTCTCTCCTCTCCTACTTCTAAAGGCGAAGTCTTCTGTGGTCTCTGAAGCCTTTAACTTCACTGCATAACCTATGGAGTCAGTAATCAGGCAATCAAGTAGAGGGAAAGATAGGATGGAAGAGAAAGGAGGGAAGACAAAGGAAGTTTGAGAGCTACACAGAGACTGATAGATTTACTGTGTTATGTGACTGATTACTAGTATTTCTAATTAAAGTTGGAAAAATTGAAGCTGTTCCCCTCAGCAGAGGTTATCAAGTGGGAGTGTCTGACAAATTACTCCCTTTGAAACATTGACAAACTTGTGAATTTGTTAGCCAATAAATTCTGACATTGTGGAAAGATGCAAGTGTTCCTTTGTATTTGTGACATAGTGTGCTTAGGATACACCCTTTCTTTTAGGAGGATATAACTGCCTGTGAAAACCTTCCACTCAGTTGAGCTGACCCTTGGCAGACAGCTGCCCACTCCAGTCTGTCTTCAGAGTCTTTCAGGGGGTCCAGGACATGAGGCCAGTTGCTCTGGATGGCAGAGCACTCAGAACTGAAGTTTCCTCTTCTCCTTCTGCTCATGCCAAATGCTTCTGGGATCTCCTTAAAACCCCGTCTACATGTAAATCCTGTCATTAAGGAAATTACTGACCAGGCTATAGTACTTTTCTTTTGGTGTTGAGTAAACTTTGTGAAATGATGTTTAAGAGCAAACCACCGTGGCATCCATCCAGGGTAAATGGCCCCCAAATTTTAATTATAATCACCATTATAAATATTATACAATCAGTATTATGGTGGTGATGGAAATAGTTATAAATTTTTTTTCACAAAAACTCATCTATCATAACACAATTCTTCTTTTGTGGAGTTATTCTGTTTTTCTCTGTGTATTTGTGAGTTTATGTGCCTGGATACGCATGTTGCAGCATATTATGAAGAACAGAGGATAATTTGCAGGACTCAGGTCTCTCCATTCAACATATGACTTCTTTGGAGAGACCTCAGACCTTCAGCATGGGTGAAAAGCACCTCACTCAGTAAACCATCTTACTAGTGTCATTCCACAGTTTTGGATTTATATATTAACACTTGTGAAATTCAAATCATTCAAACATCCTCATGACTATAGCTGAGACATAAAACCCATCTATTCATTGAATTATCTCATTTGTAAGTACAAATTTTGTTAACCACAAATTGTATGTCCATATTTTAATTTATATAGAAAACAGATTATCTTCTACAATATATCCTGACCACATTTCCCCTCCCCCACTCTTACTAACGCCCCCTGTCCCTTTTCACTACGTCCATTTCCACTCTCTTTCCTCTTCAGAGATGAGCAAGCCTACAAGAGACAACAGTCATGCAAAACAAAACTAGGTAATATAAGACAAGGCAATTGCCCTCTTCTGGAGACTACACGGCAACCCAAGCAGAAAAAGCTTCTTAAGAGCAGACAAAAAAGTCAGAACTACATCTTATCCCACTGTTAGGAGTCCCACAAAAACAACAAGCTAGGGCTGCAGTGCTGGCTCAGAGGTTAAGAGCACTGGCTGCTCTTCAGAGGTCCTGAGGTCAGTTCCCAGCAACTGCATGGCAGCTCACAACCACCCAGAATGAAATCTTGTGCTCTCTCTGGTGTGCAGGCATAATGCATGTAAGCTACTATATACTAAATAAATAAATATTTAAAATAAACAAGCTGATGGTGGTAACATATGCACAGATGACCTCGTGCAAATCCATGCAGGCTTTGTGTTTGAAACTTCAATCTCAGTGAGCTCCTATGAGCCCTACTTAGTTAACTCTTTGGTGAGACACACCATATTTCTATATGTCTATAAATATTTCCTTTGCTAAATGTTGCTATGATCATGGTGTCTCTTCACAGCAATAGACGTATAACAAAGGCACACTAGTCTTTGATTGCAGCTTTGATATCTGGGTTACCATCTTGTCTTGATGGATAAATGCTCTAGAAATGTGTCTGAGAATCGGAGAACAGCCACACTCTCTGCCTAGCCTAAAGCTAAGGATACGGTACACATCAAACACATATAGACACAAAATTCACCACCTTTGCGGCAGCTGATCACATATTTCATTACTTATAAATTAAGGAAGTACATTTCAATTGCTTTTTTTATTATTGTGACAAAATGCCTGATAAAGCAGCCAGAGCAGGAGTCATTTTGTCCCGTACTGAGGGCAAAGTCTATGAAATTAGCATCCAGAACCAACTGCTGCAAGGTCTGCAGAAGACCCTGTCTCACACAGGTATCATCAGACCCTGCAGAAACACTACCAACGAATCTCCAGTCAGTAGATTTCCAAGAACCATGTTTTATTTGTTTGTTTAACCAGGGAATGAGAGCTTATATCGTAGAGAAAGTGTTGCTGGCCGCACTGTCTTTTCACTATTCCTTCCCCAAATCCTCTCTTGGTATCAAAGACAAAAGGGGAACCTGATACTGCTATGGAGACCCTGATTCCTCTCTTCATAGCTCTCACCTTGTCGCTATAGTGCTGGACTTTAACTCTCCTTGGAGCCTCTGCTGTGCTGTTGGCTGTTTGTTTCTCCATGGTGCTAATAACTTTTTAACTAAACATACTGTCCTCACAATCCATCTCAGTGAACTCCTTGATTCCTCATCTGCAACCTTTCAGTTTAACTTGATTAGGGAAGAAGAGTGGCTCAGTGTCTGGTGCTTATGTCTCTGTAGTAAGGAGGCGGAGAACAATGAACACTGTGTTCAGCAGGCTTTCTCTTTGTTATTCATTCCAGGATTCCAGCCCACAGGCATGGTTACAGCACATTCACACACCACATTACCACACACCACTCACAACACACACACACACACACATTAATTTAAATATAAAAATGGTGTAAACATCGGCTGAATCTAATGCTTAGCATTCCCAGACTAAGTCTTATTTCTGTCAATAATTCTGCCTTCCTGACCATTTCCAAACTGTCATCAGTGCTCAAGGCTGATAGTGACATTTATTTATTCTGGGATAACGTCCTCAGTACTCCTCACACTGTGTTTAAGTAAAAAAAAAAAAAAAAAAAAAAAAGACATAAGATGTGTTATGGGATGTCTGAGTGGGGACTGACATTAGGTCCCCACTGTCACACAGGCAGGATGGAAATCTGCTGGGAAGGCAATATCCCAGCCCCCTTCACAACCCTGTGGTCACACAACAAGCTTCTGGTCCTGGTGTTTTTTTGCTTGTGGAGAGCTTTTGGAGCCTCTTCCAGAAACTTGGCAGGAATTTAACTTTGGGCTAAAACAAAGAAGTGGACCTCAGGCAGGAACTGACTTTGGGCTAGGACACGGAAGCAGGCTCAAGAAGAACACAGCTGAGGAAGATGTTCTTTGTATCGCGATGGCTCTTGTTAAGACCCTGAACACATGGGACCTTCTCTATATGCTTTGTTTGTTCCTTAACAACTTTGTTTATGACTTTGGACTGGCCATATTATTTGTATGTACCCAGAATAATATAAAGGCAGACTGGAGAACGGACTGGGGTCATGCTACAGTGTTGTTTAATTGTCTTCCTGGAGAACCTGTTGACTGACCGAGCTGGTTTGGTCAATCACTGCAACAGACAGTGTAGTAAGCCACCTTTTGTTCATCTCCATTACAAGACGGCGCTGGCCGGATGCAGCTCCCTGGTAGTAAATCAACTTTAGTACATGCGCAGTGTGCTGTATTTGTTATCACACTTACATGCTAATGAAGAATTCACTTAGTTCACCTATTAGGAAACGGCGCGCTATCTTTCTATGGCAGACGGGGCTGAATAGGCTATAGAAGGCGGCAGGGAGAGGGCTTGGGGCCGCCAAAAGAAGAAAATAAGCTTTGTTCAAGGTTCCTGAAATAAACTGTTAGAAGGAAGAAACTCCCCGGTGTTGCGTCTTTTCTTGCTGGCGAGGTTGGACGCGACAGACAGTATCAAGTACATTATTCCAGTGGCCAAAGGATCAAGACCCCTGTGATAGCATCTATTCCAACAGCTATACTCTAAAGAGCCAAACATGTGATGTCTACATGCTTGAATGTTCTCAAAAACAATCAATTTCAGGAAGATCATAAAATTATAATCTAGGAGAAGATTTCCGGCAAAGCTTTCACCTTGTCTTCTGCTGTATGTTTTGAGGGTGGTTAAATGGAGAACTTGCGGCTTGGTTTATTTCCTGCCATGAACATGGTCTAATCCACTGCGGTCTGCCTGTATTTCTCCCTGATATTTGGAACAACACAAACCCCAACCTTAATGGGTAAGGTGACACTGGCAATAATTCCAGCAAAAACCTGAGGTGGCGCTAATTCCTTTAAGATAATTCTGTAACATATGGTAAAGAAGTCTTCCTATGAGGACTTCCATGGTTCAGACAAACCTACAAGCAGTCTGTTGCACAGATTCTGTACTACTCATCCTTTCTTTCTTCTACCTCAGGAGAGTACCACAGTAGATCCAGCATGTATTATCATTATGGAGACTATATCCTCCCTCACTGTTAGGGCCTAGGTAAAATATTAAGGCCAGATAACTGTTACCTGGCTACCCTGCCATGAAGGAAACTTTCACATACATTTATGCTGTTACTAGTAAACTTACTAATACCAAGATTGATTACATATTCTGTTATGTTTTGTGCCCTTGGAAACAAATCACAATACAAGTCAGTAGAACTGCTTTGTATAGTTACCCACAATAAGCTTGGACCCAAACCAACAACCAAACAAAACTTCCTGCACCTATGCATAAGTTTTTATGATATTTACCTTTATAAACTGTCCCTGGAATGGAGCCCAACATAAAGAGATACCTGCATCAATATAAGAAACAATTTGGAATAAGACTCCCATTTTGAAGAGTGGTCTAGTAAAGTGTAAGCTCCAAAGGCCTCCCTGAGAACTGACAGCCTACTTGGCAGAAATGTGGGTAAATAACTTCCTGGTTGGAAATTTAAGACATCAATGTTAAACAAGTCCCATCCTGATATACAAGTTAGGACATGAATATTAGAAAAGGCAAGTTCCCCACCACAGTTGAATACCCCAACCAATGGGAGCAGGAGAAGTGTACAACAAAGACGTGTTCCTAAGGAAATCATCTATCCCTAAATCCTGATTTGTAAAATAACTTGGCACAGACATTTGTGGATTTGGGCTTTAAAACCCTGTAGGATCTTAACTTGGATCATGGTTCAGTTCCTGAATCTAGACCATGGCCCTGGTCAACCAGTCCTGGGGCATATACTTAATAAACTATCCCTGTCTGACTGAGAACAGTGTTTGTGTGGTTGGTGAGGCAATTGCTGGACCCCAACATGCACAATGAAGGGAGAAGGATGAGCCTACTACTCAGAGTAGAGGTCAGCATTCTGTTCTTGGCTACATTGATCCCCAGTGTGGCTACCACATACTCCTTCTCCCATCTGATATGGTCTTGTGGCCTATTATTTGAATCAATCTAAGGTGAATTGTGATTCAGGTTTCAATATCTTTTTTGTTTGTTTGTTTTGTTTGTTTTATTTTTTATTCGATATATTTTTTATTTACATTTCAAATGATTTCCCCTTTTCTGGCCCCCCACTCCCCGAAAGTCCCATAAGCCCCCTTCCCTCCCCCTGTTCTCCCACCCACCCCTTCCCACTTCCCTGTTCTGGTTTTGCCTTATATTGCTACACTGAGTCTTTCCAGAACAAGGGGCCACTCCCTCATTCTTCTTGTACCTCATTTGATATGTGGATTATGTTTTAGGTATTCCAGTTTTCTAGGTTAATATCAACTTATTAGTGAGTGAATACCATGATTCATCTTTTGAGACTGGGTTACCTCACTTAGTATGATGTTCTCCAGCTCCATCCATTTGCCTAAGAATTTCATGAATTCATTGTTTCTAATGGCTGAATAGTACTCCATTGTGTAGATATACCACATTTTTTGCATCCATTCTTCTGTTGAGGGACACCTGGGTTCTTTCCAGCTTCAATATCTTTTGTTTGAATGTCAATGTGGAGAAAGTAAAGTTTATGAAAAGGAAATCAGAGAATGCTATGGGGACTGCATTGTGTACCAAGCCTTTACTCACCTCATCAACAATGTTATATTTGGCAAAATCAATTTCTGTTTTGTTAGGCAGCCAGTCACTATGCCCAGGAAGTCATATGAGGTAGAAAACCCAGGAAGTCATATGAGGTAGAAAATCGTTTTGAAGTTACAGAGATTTCAGTGAGTTATAGACCAACACATTCACCAACATGAAGGATGCAGCCTCCCAGTACCATGCTATCTTTTTCCAGTGTACCCTGGAAGGGACTGAATCAAACATTTGAGTCTGACATGGATTGAGAGTGAGACAACTCACTCAGGCGAAGCTAAGTGCAGATCCTTAGTACTACGGGAGTGGGAACCTGAAAGTCACTTGCAGGAGAACATAGGCATCCTGAAACATTTCCAGATAAGAACTATAAATGAATTCTCACTCCTCCTATGCTGATAGCTTATCTAATCCCAAGAAGTCATCCATGAACCATGTATAGGTATGGATACTAAAAGAACTCAGTATAGTAACATTAAAGTTTTTGCATTTTTAAATACTAGATTAGTAGAGGCTTGGCAATATTGGAATTCTAAAAATTGACTGGTATATATCAAGATTGATCTTTGTTTTTTCAAATTTACTACACATGAGCATTGCTTTCCTATTCATTTCTCTGTACTGCCCATGCACTGTTGCCATATAACTATGTCAATAAAACTGTTAGGAAAATAAACATGGCCCTTGCTGTAGAGAAGGCTATCCTCCCCCAGTGACATGCAGAACTATACTCTCTATGGTAGATGTGGTGGTTTGAATTAGAATGCCCCTCATAGACTCAGAGAGTAGAATTATTGGATGGGCAGCCTTGTTGGAGTAGGTGTGACCTTGTTAGAGAACATGTGTCACTGTGTGGGCTCTGAGGTTTCAGAAGTTCAAGCCAGGCTGAGTGGCTCAGTGTCTCTTCCTGCTGCCTGCAAAACTAGATGGAGAACTCTCTGCTTTGTCTCCAGCACCAAGTCTTGCACCCATGACAATAATGGACTAAACCTCTGAACTATAATCCAGTCCCAATTAAATGTTTTCCTCTGCTGTGGTCATGGTGTCTCTTTTTATTATTATTTTTATAAATTTTTATTTTCAATATTCTTTGTTTACATTCAAAATGATTTTCCATTTCCCGGGTCCTCCTCCCATATGTTCCCTAAGCCTTCTTCCCTCTGCCCATTCTCCTATCAACCCCCTCCTACTTCTCTGTTCTGCTATTCCCCTACAATGCTGGCTGAGCCCATAGGCTGTTGGTTCATCTGCCAGCTGGCTGGTCGTGGGGCCTGTGTCCTATGTGGAGAACAGCAGAGGGAGTGACTCCCCGTGGCCAGCTTCACTGTCTGCCAGGGCAGAAAAGCATCACTAGGTACTGTATTATCCTGAGCTTAAGATCTCTGGGGGTGCAAACCACCAGGGCTCTGCCTGTGCCCAGGACCTGAGCACATAGGTGGTTTGTCTGCCAGCCAGCCTGTCATGGGGCCTGTGTCCTACGTGAGGATCAACAGAGAGAGTGACTCTCCACCTCCATCTTCGATCCATGACAGAGCAGTCGGGGAACACCTGGTTCACTGAGACAACCCAAGTATAACATTGCTTGAGGCAAGACTCAGCAGGGCTCCAAAGGCACAAAAGAGGAAGGCAGCATATCAATAATCTGTGCCAGAAGAAACCCAGTCATCCAGTGTTGTGGAAATAGCCTTAAAGGTCCACAGGAGGTTGAAGCACCAGCCAGTGACAATAACACCATCTAACACCTGGGAGAACCAGATGGCTAAAGGCAAATGTAAGAACATTACTAACAGAAACCAAGGCATTATGGCAGCATCTGAACCCAATTCTCCAACAACAGCAAGTCCTGGATACCCCAACACACCAGAAAAACATGAGTTGGATTTAAAATCACTGGTCAGGATGCTGTTAGAGGAACACATGAAGGACATAAATAAATCTCTTAAAGAAATTCAAGAGAAAAATGATCAAAAGCCAGGAGCCCTTACAAGGGAAACACAAAAATCACTTAAAGAAATTCAGGAGAATATGGGTCATAAGTTAGCCAATAATGAGGAAATGCAAAAATCACTTAAAGAAATACAGGAGAACTTTGATCAACAGGCAGAAGTCATGAAAGAGGAAACACAAAAAACTCTCAAAGAATTACAGGAAAACACAGACAAGCAAGTAAAGGAACTGAGCAAAAACATCTAGGATCTAAAAACAGAAGTAGAAACAACTAAGAAATCACAAAGGGAGACAACTCCCCTACAATGCTGGATCAAGCCTTTCCAGGATTAGGGCCCTCTTCTTCCTTCTTCATAGGAATCATTTGATATGTTAATTGTATCTTCAGTATTCAAAGCTTCAGGGCTAATTAATATCCACTTATCAATGATTGCATTCCATGTGTATTCTTTACCTTAGCCATTCTGACTGGTATGAGGTGAAGTATCAGGGTTGTTTTGATTGGTATTTCCCTAATGACTAATGATGTTGAGCATTTCCTAAGGTGCTTCTTGGCCATCCGAATTTATTCAGGTGAAAATTCTTTGTTTAGATCTGTACCCCATTTTTTAACAGGGTTATTTGATTCCCTGGAGTCTAACTTCTTGAGTTCTTTGTATATATTGGATATTAGCCCTCTATTGGATGTAGGGTTGGTGAAGATCTTTTCCCAATTTGTTGGTTGCTGTTTTGTCCTTTTGACAGCGTCCTTTGCCTTACAGAAACTTTGTAATTTTATGAGATCCCATTTGTCAATTCTTGATCTTAGAGCATAAGCTATTGGTGTTCTGTTCAGGAACTTTTCCCCTGTGCCCATGTCCTCAAGGGTTTTCCCCAGTTTCTTTTCTGTTAGTTTCAGTGTGTCTGGTTTTATGTGGAGGTCCTTGATCCACTTGGAGTTGAGCTTAGTACAAGGAGATAAGAATTGATCAATTCGCATTCTCCTGCATGCTGACCTCCAGTTGAACCAGCACCATTTGTTGAAAAGGCTATCTTTTTTCCACTGGATGTTTTGAGCTCCTTTGTCGAAGATCAAGTGACCATAGGTGTGTGGATTCATTTCTGGATCTTCAAATCTATTCCATTGATCCACTTGCCTGTCCCTGTGCCAATACCATGCACTTTTAAACACTATTGCTCTGTAGTATTGCTTGACGTCTGGGATACTAATTCCCCCAGAAGTTCTTTTACTGTTGAGAATAGTTTTATCTATCCTGGGTTTTTTGTTATTCCAGATAAATTTGAAAATTGCTTTTTATAACTCTGTGAAGAACTGAGTTGGGATTTTGATGGGGATTGCATTGAATCTGTATATTGCTTTTGGCAAGATGGCCATTTTAACTATATTAATCCTGCCAATACACAAGCATGGAAGATTTTTCCATTTTCTGAGGTCTTCTTCAATTTCCTTCTTCAGAGACCTGAAGGTCCTGTCATACAGAGATCTTTCACTTGCTTGGTTAGAGTCACACCAAGATACTTTATATTGTTTGTGGCTATTGTGAAGGGTGTCACTTCCCTAACTTCTTTCTCAGCCTGCTTATCATTTGTGTATAAGAAGGAAACTGATATATTGCTTTAACTATGTTTAGGTATGGGCCTTGAATTCTTGTTCTTTCCAAGACTTTTAGCATGAAAGGATGCTGAATTTTGTCAAATGCCTTTTCAGCATCTAATGAAATGATCATATGTTTTTTTTTTCTTTGAGTTTGTTTATGTAGTGGATTGCATTGATGGATTTCCTTATATTGAACCATCCCTGCATCCCTAGGATGAAGCACACTTGATCGTGTTGGATGATCATTTTGATGTGTTCTTGGATTCGGTTGGCAAGAATTTTATTGAGTATTTTTGCATCGATATTCATAAGGGAAATTGGCCAGAAGTTCTCTTTCTTTGTTGGATCGTTGTGTGGTTTTGGTATCAGTGTGATTGTGGTTTCATAGAACGAGTTGGGTAGTGTTCCTTCTGTTTTTATTTTGTGGAATAGTTTGAAGAGTATTGGTGTTAGGTTTTCTTTGAAGGTCTGATAGAATTCTGCACTGAAAACCAGGCAGTGGTGGCGCATGCCTGCAATCCAAGCACTCTGGGAGGCAGAGGCAGGTGGATTTCTGAGTTTGAGGCCAGCCTGGTCTACAGAGTGAGTTCCAGGACAGCCAGGGCTATACAGAGAAACCCTGTCTTGAACAAAACAAATCCAAGAAACCAAAAGAAAGAAAGAAAGAAAGAAAGAAAGA
Source organism: Apodemus sylvaticus (assembly GCF_947179515.1). Lineage (NCBI taxonomy): Eukaryota > Metazoa > Chordata > Mammalia > Rodentia > Muridae > Apodemus > Apodemus sylvaticus. The sequence continues at coordinate 85,535,527 of NC_067486.1, read as the reverse complement.
AAGAAAGAAAGAAAGAAAGAAAGAAAGAAAGAAGAAGAAAGAAAGAAAGAAAGAAAGAAAGGAAGGAAGGAAGGAAGGAAGGAAGGAAGGAAGGAAGGAAGAAAGAAAGAAAGAAAGAAAGAAAGAAAGAAAGAAAGAAAGAAAGAAAGAAAGAAAGAAAGAAAGAAAGAAAGAAAAAGAATTCTGCACTGAAGCCATCTGGTCCCGTGCTTTTTTTGGTTGGGAGACTCAGAAAGTCTATTTCTACTTTGAAATATATACTTAAATGATTTATGAATCTATATAAAACCTTTAGTATCCACAAGTGAGAGAAAAATATATTTCTCTGAATATGATTCATTTTGCAAAATATGATGTCTAGTTGTATCCATCTTTCAGGTGACATTCTTGTTTTTCTGGATTAATAAAGCTACATTTTTATATAAACTACAAAAAAAGCAGTAAGGGGGGAAGGTCAAGTAACATATAAAGGCGGACCTATCAGAATTATACCAGACTTCTCACCAGAGACTATGAAAGCTAGAAGATCCTGGGTAGATGCCATACAGACCCTAAAAGAACACAAATGCCAGCCCAGGTTACTATACCCAGCTAAACTCTAAATTATCATAGATAGAGAATCTAAGATATTCCATGACAAAACCAAATTTATACAATATCTTTCCACAAATCCAGCCTTTCAAAGGATAATAAATGGAAAATGCCAACACAAGGAGGGAAACTACATCTTAGAAAAAGCAAGTAAATAATCTTCTTTTAACACACCAAAAAGAAGATAGCCACATAAACACAATTCTACATCTAGTAACAAAAATAACAGGAACAACAATCTCTTTTCCTTAATATCTCTTAATATCAATGAACTCAGTTCCCCAATAAAAAGACATGGATTGACAGACTGGATATGTAAACAGGACCCAACATTTGCTGCATACAGGAAACCCAATTCAGTGGCCAAGACAGACACTACCTCAGAGTAAAGAGCTGGAAAACAATTTTCCAAGTAAATGGTTCCAAGAAAGAAGCTGGAGTAGCCATTCTAATATCAAATAAAATTTACTTTCAACCTAAAGTTATCAAAAATGATAAGGAAGGACACTTCATACTCATCAAAGGAAAAATCTGCCAAGAAGAGCTCTCAATTCTGAACACATATTCTCCAAATGTAAGGGTACCCACATTCACAAAAGAAACTTTACTAAAGCTCAAAGTTCACAGTGCACCTCACACAATAATAGTGAGACTCTTCGACACCCCACTCTCACCAATGGAAATATCATGGAAACATAAACTAGAACAACTAAGCAACTAAAAATAGTGAAACTAATAGAAGCTATGAACCAAATGGATTTAACAGTATCTCTAGAACATTTCATCCTTAATCAAAAGAATATAACTTCTTCTCTGCACTTCATGTACCTTCTCCAAAACTGACCACATAATTGATCACAAAACAGGCCTCAACAGATACAAGAAGATTGAAATAATCCCATGCAACTATCAAATCACCACAGACTAAGACTGGTTTTCAATACCAATAAAAACAACAGAAAGCACACATACACATGGAAGATGAACAATGCTCTACTCAATGATAACTTGGTCAAGGAAGAAATAAAGAAAGATATCAAAGACTTTTTAGAATTTAATGAAAATGCAGACACATCATACCCAAACTTATGGGACACAAGAAAGAGTGGTAATGTAAGCTCTCTCCCATTTCTTTTTCTCCAAAAAGAAATGGGAGAGAGCTTACATTAGCAGTTTGACAACATACCTGAAAGTTCTAGAATAAAAAGAAGCAAATATACCCAAGAGGAGTAGAGGGCAGGGGATAATCAAACTCAGGGCTGAAATCAACCAAATAGAAACAAAAACAACTATACAAAGAATCAACCAAACCAGTAGCTAGTTCTTTGAGAAAATCAACAAGATAGATAAACTCTTAGCCAGACTAACCAGAGGGCACAGAGACAGTATCCAAATTAATAAAATCAGAAATGAAATAGGAGACATAACAATGGAAACCATGGAAATTAAAAAATCATCAGATCCTACTTATGCAGGAACAAAGAGTATTGGTGTTAGATTTTCTTTGAAGGTCTGATAGAATTCTGCACTGAAAACCGGGCAGTGGTGGTGCACACCTGTAATCCCAGCACTCTGGGAGGCAGAGGCAACACCTCTTATACGCAACAAAATTGGAAAATCTGGATGAAAAGGGCAATTTTCTAGACAGATACCAGGTGCCAATGTTAAAACAGGATCAGATAAACCATATAAATAGTCCCATAATGCCTAAAGAAATAGAAGCAGTCATTACAAGTCTCCCAACAACAACAAAAAACCGAAGACCAGAAGGGTTTAGTAGAGAATCTTATCAGACACTCAAAGAAGATCTAATACCAATACTCTTCAAACTATTCCACAAAATAGAAATGGAAGGAACACTACCCAATTCGTTCTATGAGGCTACAATTACACTTATACCTAAACCACACAAAGACCAAACACAGAAAGAGAACTTTACACCATTTTCCCTTATGAACATTGATGCAAAGATATGCAATAAAATTCTTGCTGAGTCCCAGAACACATCAAAATGATTATTCACCATTATCAAGTAGACTTTATCCCAGGGATGTAGGGATGTTTCAATATATGGAAATCCATCAGTGTAATCCACTACATAAACAAACTCAAAGAAAAAACACATGATCATTTCATTAGATGCTGCACTTTGACAAAATTCAGCATCCCTTCATGTTAAAAGTCTTGGAAGGATCAGGAATTCAAGGCCTATACCTAAACATAGTAAAAAGCAATATCCAGCAAACCAGTAGCCAACATCAAACTAAATGGAGAGAAATGTTAAGCAATCCTACTAAAACCAGGGACTAGTCAAGGCTGCCCACCCTCTCCCTATCTATTCAATATAGTACTTGAAGTTCTAGCAAGCATAATTAACAACAAAAGGAGGTCAAAGAGATACAAATTGGAAAGGAAGAAGTCAAAATACCACTATTTGCAAATGATATGATAGTATACTTAAATGACCCCAGAAATTCCATCAGAGAACTCCTAAAGCTGATAATCAACTTCAGCAAAGTGGCTGGATATAAAATTAACTCAAACAAATCAGTAGCCTTCCTCTACTCAAAGCATAAACAGGCTGAGATAGAAATTAGGTAAATGACACCCTTCACAATAGTCACAAATATAAAATACCTTGGTGTGACTCTAACCAAGCAAGTAAAATGTTTGTACAAAAAGAACTTCAAGTCTTTGAAGAAAGAAATTGAAGAAGATCTCAGAATATAGAAAATTCTCCCAGGCTCATGGATTGGCAGGATTAATATAGTAAAAATGGCCATCTTGCTGATAGCAATCTACAGAGTCAATGCAATCTCCATCAAAATTCAAAATCAATTTTTATACAGTTAGAAAGAGCAATTCTCAAATTCATTTGGAATAACAAAAAACCCAGGATAGCAAAAACTACTCTCAACAATAAAAGAACTTCTGGGGGAATCACCATCCCTGACATCAAGCTGTACTACAGAGCAATGGTGATAAAACAAAACAAAACAAAACAAAACAAAACAAAACAAAACAAAAAAAAAAAAACCTGTATGGCATTGGTACAGTGACAGGCAGGTAGATCAATAGAATAGAATTGAACACCCAGAAATGAATTCACATACCTATGGTCATTTGATCTTTGACAAAGGAACAAAAACCATCCAGTGGAAAAAAAGACAGCATTTTTTTTCACTTAATCAGTTTTATTGAAATTCATCAGATGAAAAGAAGTATTCATGTTCCATAGAAAGATGTTGTACTTTATGTATTTTTTCAATTTATTTTTTAATTATATATTTTTATTTTCTATATTCTTTGTTTACATTCCAAATGATTTCCCCTTTCCCAGTTCCCCCCTCCCCATATGTCCCATAAACCTTCTTCTCTCCACTCGTTCTCCCATCACCTCTCTCCTTTTACTCTATCCTGGTACTCCCCTCCAATGCTAGATCAAGCCTTTCCAGGATCAAGGCCCTCTCCTTACTTCTTCATGGGAGTCATTTGTTATGCTAATTGTGCCTTGGGTATTCAGAGCTTCTGGGCTAATTAATATCCACTTATCAGAGACTGCATTCCATGTGTATTCTTTTGTGATTGGGTTATCTCACTTAGGATGATATTTTCCAGTTCCAACCATTTGCCTAAAAATTTTGTGAATTCATTGTTTCTAATTGCTGAGTAGTATTCCATTGTGTAAATATACCACATTTTCTGTATCCATTCCTCCATCAAGGGATATCTGGGTTCTTTCCAGCTTCTGGCTATTATAAATAAGGCTGCTATGAACATAATGGAGCATGTGTCTTTATTGCATGCCGGGGAATCCTTTGGGTATATGCCCAGGACAGGTATAGCAGGGTCCTCCAGAAGTGTCATGTCCAGTTTTCTGAGGAACCACCAGACTGATTTCCAAAGTGGTTGTACCATCTTACAGCCCTACCAGCAGTGGAGGAGTGTTCCTCTTTCTCCACATCCTTGCCAGCACCTGCTGTCTCCTGAGTTTTTAACCTTAGTCATTCTGACTGGTATGAGGTGAAATCTCAGGGTTATTTTGATTTGCATTTCCCTAATGACTAATGATGTTGAGCATTTCTTAACAACTGCTTAAGAAAATCTGTGTGAGTTCTACTTTTTTGTTGTTTTTTACTTAAGGAGTGAAATCTTTTTTCATCCCAACTCCCTGTACTCAATCTTTCCCAATAAAAACAAACTTTGTTTCAAAATTCTCTATTCACCTATACTTAGGTTCCCAAGGAAGTATCCACATTTAGCAGTACAATTAACAATTTATAGTGTTTTTTAATTTATTTATTTTTTATTGAATATCATCTTCATTTACATTGTCAATAGTAAAACCTTTCCCGATATTCCCCCTCTTCTAAGACCCCCTTCCTCCTTCCTCCTGCCTCCATGTATATGCCTCTCCACCCAACACACTCCCTCCACCCTGCCTCGGTTTCCCTTTGTTCAGGCCTCTGTTGAGCCTTTACCTGACCAAGGACCATTCCTCCCACTGATGCCCAACAAGGCCTTCCTCTACCACATTTTTGGCTGGAACCATGTGTGCCCCTTGGTTGATGGTTTAGTCCCTGGGGGTCTTGGAGCATCTGGGTGGATGAAATCATTGTTCTTCCCTCAGGGCTGTAAACCCCTTCCAGCCCCTCCATTGGGCCCAGTCCAATAGTTGGTTACAAATACATCTGCCTCTGTATTTGTAAGGCTCTGGCAGGGCCCCACCGGAGACAACCATGGCATGCTCCTTTTGGTATACACTTCTTGAAAAAACAGCATTTTAACAAATGGTGCTGGTTCAACTGGCTGTCAGCATGTAGTACAATGCAAATTGACCCATTCTTTTTGTTGTTGTTTTTTGTTTTTTGTTTGTTTGTTTGTTTGATTTTTGAGACACAGTTTCTCTGTGTAGCCCTGGCTGTCCTAATACTCTCTCTGTAGACCAGGCTGGCTTAGAACTCAGAAATCTGCCTGCCTCTGCCTCCCAAGATTAAAAGGCATCCCCACGACTGCCTGGCTGACCCATTCTTATCTCCTTGTGCAAATCTCAAATCCAAGTGGATCAAGGACCTCAACATAAAAGCAGATACACTGAAACTTATAGAGGAGAAAGTGGTGAAAAGCCTTGAACACATGGGCATAGGGGAAAAGTTCCTGAAGAGAGCACCGATGGCTTTTGCTCTAAGACCAAGAATCGACAAATGGGACCTCATAAAATTGCAAAGCTTCTGTAAGGCAACGGACTCTGTCAGTACAACGAAACGGCAACCAACAGATTGGGAAAACATACTTACCAATCCTACCAATAGAGGGCTAATATCCAATATATACAAAGAACTCAAGAAGTTAGACTCCAGAGAATCAAATAACCCTATTGAAAAGGGTTATCTGTAGCCTATGGGTTACAGAGCTAAACAAAGAATTTTCAACTGAAGAATAAGGAATGGCTAAGAAGCACCTAAAGAAATGTTCAGCATCCTTAGTTATCAGAGAAATGCAAATCAAAATGACCCTGAGATGCCATCTCATACCAGTCAGAATGGCCAAGATCAAAAACTCAGGTGACAGCAGATGTTGGTGAGGATGTGGAGAAAGAGGAACACTCCTCCATTGCTGGTACAACCACTCTGGAAATCAGTTTGGCAGTTCCTCAGAAATTGGACATAGTACTACCTGAGGACCCAGCTGTACCACTCCTGGGCATATACCCAAAAGATACTCCAACATGTAAGGACACATGCTCCACTATATTCATAGCAGCCTTATTTATGATAGCCAGAAGCTGGAAAGAACACAAATGTCCCTCAACAGAGGAATGGATACAGAAAATATGGTATATTTATACAATGGAGTACCACTCAGCTATTAAAAACGATGAATTCATGATATTCTTAAGCAAATGAATGGAACTAGGAAATATCATCCTGAGTGATGTAACCCAATCACAAAAGAACACACATGGTATGCACTCACTGAGAAGTGGATATTAGCTGAAAAGCTCCAAATATCCAAGATACAATTCACAGATCACATGAAGCTCAAGAAGAAGGAAGACCAAAATGTGGGTGCTTCGGTCCTTCTTATAAAGGGGAACAAAATACTCAGAGGAGCAAATATGGAGACAAAGTGTGGAGAAAGACTGAAGGAAAGGCCATCCAGAGACTGTCCTACTTGGGGATTCATCCCATATAGAGTCACCAAACCCTGACACTATTGTGGATGCCAAGAAATGCTTGCTGAAAGGAGCCTGATATGGCTGTCTCCTGAGAGGCCCTACCAGAGTCTTATAAATACAGTGGTGGATGCTCACAGCCAACCTTTGGACTGAGCATGGGGTCCCCAATGGAGGAGTTAGAAACAGGACTGAAGGAGCTGAAGGAGTTTGCAACCCCATAGGAAGAACAATAATATCAACCAACTAGAACCCCCCAGAGCTCCCAGGGACTAAGCCATCAGCGAAGGAGTACGTGTGGCTTCAGCTGCATGTGTAGCAGAGGAACACCTTGTCAGGGTCCTTGGTTCTATGAATGCTTGATAGATATCACAGTGTAGGGGAATGGAGGGGGGGCAGGAGTGGGTGGGTGGGTGGAGGAACACCCTCATAGAAGCAGAGAGAGGGGGGATGGGATAGTGGTTTTCTGGGAAGGGGAAAACTAGGAAAGGGGCTAACATTTGAAATCCAAATAAAGAAAATATCCAATTAAAAATTATAAGATAAATAAATATTTTTCACACACACACACACACACACACACACACACACACACACACACACACACACACACACGAGACAGCCAAGTTTCCATATGGAAGGCTCATGATAAAATATCTAAGAATTTTTACTATAATCATTTCTTTGGTCCTTTTAAAAGTATAACCCCATACTGAAAAGAAACAGACTTTCAGGATCTATAGGATGTTGGTTGTAAATTGGCACTGACTCCAGGAGACTCCAAGTAATATTGTTGCCTTCCAGTTAAAGCAGAGGCTTGTGGAAATCAGGTGATTTAATGGAGTTTTGGTTTTACTCTGACACACAGTAGATTGAGTGGGTTTCTGAGCTCATCCTGTGTTTATATCCTCAGTTGAAGAATATATAATTGGGATGGATGTATTTAGAAGTTGGAAGAATTCTTACACTGGTTCTCTGACCTGTGGAGTGAAGGCTATCATGGTTGGAAAGGCTAAATGCAGACATTAGTGTTGCCTCTGACAGGGAAGATAGTGAATCAAAAACAGTATCTCATCCCTGGAGGAATTGCAGAAATTAGTGCCACCTTCAAGGACTTAGATATGCTGAGTCATCACCCTTTAACTCTCCTTTCTGACCATTACAGAAGATAATGGACACTGATAGGGGCAACTTTGAAAGACACCGATAAAGAGAAATCTTCACATCTGACAGACCTCTGTAGACATGGGCATACATTGTGTTTGGAAGGAGAAATTACAAGATGTGTAGTTGTTCCACTGATTCATGTGTTGTAGCCAATGAATTGGCTGGCAGGATAGGGACTTAGAAAGAGCATGATTGGAAAATTGGTGAGAAGACATCTGTGAAAGAAGCGTGTGGACAGAGCACTCCAAAATGGGAAAAGGACTGAAGATACTTTTGCTTCATGTAAATGTTTATCAGAAGGTGTTAGGCTTAGGAGTTCAATAATTAAGTAGATAGGATGACAAGTTCTGTGGATAGTCAGCCTCTTTTCTCCACCATCACTATCATTATCCAATGGGCCCATGAACGAAGTGCCCATGTTGGCAGAAAAAGGAGTTATGCATGGGCTTTATAACATGGATTTCCACTCACTAAGGTTAATGTGGCTACAGCTGCTGCTGAGTGTTGGATCTGACAACAGAAAATACTAACACTGAGACCCTGTATGGTAGCATTGCCAGGAGTTACCCCTTGTCTCAGGTTGACAACCTTATACTCCCTGAAAACTGCAATGAATGCTTTGGCCTTATTGAAATAGATAGTTACTATGATCACAAGTTTGCCCTTTGCTGCACCAAATGCTTCTGCCAAAACGACCACATGTACACTTACTCCATGTGTTATCCACCATCATGGTATGCCACATAGCATTGCTTCTGACCAAGGAACCCACTTCATAGCCAGGCAAGTGTGACAGACAGACTATGCTCATGGAATCCACTTGCCTTACCATGTTCTGCACCATCATGAAGCAACTGGACTGACAGGGAGATGAAATTAAAATGGCTTTTAAAGATACAGTTAAAATACCAATTAAGTGGCAGCAGCCAAGAAGGCTGAGGCAAGGTTCCCGAAGGCAGTGTATGCTTTAAATCAGCATTCAGTATATGGCACAGTTTCTCCCATAGCCAGGATCCATGGGTCCAGGAAGAAAGGGTAGAAAAGATAACAGTTACATTCACCATCACCCCCAGAGACCCACTAGAAAACTTTCTGCTTCTTGTTCCCTTAAGTTCTTCTGGCCTAGAAGTTCAGGTTCCAGAGGGGAAGTGTTCCTGCCAGAAAACACAGCAAACATTCCACTGGAATGGAAGCTGAGACTTAGCCCTGGCCTCTTTGGGCTTCTGATGCTCATAAGCCAACAGGCTAAGAAAGTAATAGCAGTGTTATGAAGGAACTGACACAGATTACCAAGCGGAAATTGGATTGCTTCTCCACAGAGATGTAAAAAAGATTATGTCTGGAGTGCAGGAGTTCTTGTAGGAAGGCTTTAGTTGCTATTATGTCCAGTGATTCTCCAGTTATGTCCCCATATCAGTGGGGAACCACAACTGCATAATCCAGCCAGCAAAGTAAAGGGCACAAACCCATCATAAATGGAGGTATAGGTCACTTCTCTAGGATAAGACCTGCTGAGGTGCCTGCCAAGGAAATACAAAATAGGTAGTAGAGGAAGGTAGTTATAAATACTAGCTAAGGCCATGTGACAGTTGCAGGAATGAGGATTATAAATGACATGAGTGTTTCTGTTGTATTCTGTTAATATGTGCAGATATTTGTGTTTTATTTCAATTTCTTTGTCATGTGCTGTAACATCAATTAAGAGAATATAAGTGGTTAGCACACTTAAGCTTGATATATTAAAAGAATATACCTTAAGGGACATGGCAATATATTTTTAAAATTTATAATACATTTGGGATTGTATGTGGAATAGTTATATTATGCTAGGCATAATTATGATCTGGTTTTATGTTAGGCATAATTATTACCTGGTTATTGTTTAATACAGAAATTAACCACAACATAGGAGATGTGTGTCAAGTTGATAAGGGGTGGACTTGTGATATCTGTTGTTGGTTGTCAACTTGACTATATCTGGAATTAACTAACACCCAAAACATGCCTGGGAACACCTGTGAGGAATTTTTTCTTTTTCTTTTTTTTTTTTAATATTTTTATTTTCTATATTCTTTGTTTACATTCCAAATGATTTCCCCTTTCCTGGATCCCCCTCCCCATATGTCCCATAAACCTTCTTCTCTCCATCCATTCTCCAATCACCTCCCTCCTTTTTTTCTCTGTCCTTATATTCCCCTCCAATGCTAGATCAATACTTTCCAGGATCAGGACCTTCTCCATACTTCTTCATGGGAGTCATTTGTTATGCGATTTGTGCCTTGGGTATTCGGGGCTTCTGGGCTAATTAATACCCACTTATCAGAGATACATTCCATGTGTATTCTTTTGTGCCTGGGTTACCTGACTTAGGATGATATTTTCCAGATCAAACCATTTGCCTAAAAATTTTGTGAATTCATTGTTTCTAATTGCTGAGTAGTATTCCATTGTGTAAATATACCACATTTTCTGTATCCATTCCTCCTTTGAGGGGCATCTGGGTTCTTTCCAGCTTCTCGCTATTATAAATAAGGCTGCTATGAACATAATGGAGCATGTGTCTTTATTGCATGCTGGGAAATCCTTTGGGTGTATGCACAGGACAGGTATAGCAGGGTCCTCCAGAAGTGTCATGTCCAGTTTTCTGAGGAACCACCAGACTGATTTCCAAAGTGGTTGTACCATCTTACAGCCCCATCAGCAGTGGAGGAGTGTTCCTCTTTCTCCACATTCTCACCAACACCTGCTGTCTCCTGAGTTTTTGACCTTAGCCATTCTGACTGGTGTAAGGTGAAATCTCAGGGTTATTTTGATTTGCATTTCCCTAATGACTAATGATGTTGAATACTTCTTAAGGTGCCTCTCGGCCATCCGAATTTCTTCAGATGAAAATTCTTTGTTTAGATCTGTACCCCATTTTTTAATAGGGTTATTTGGTTCCCTGGGGTCTAACTTCTTGAGCCATTTGTATATATTGGATATTAGCCCTCTATCAGATGTAGGGTTAGTGAATATCCTTTCCCAATTTGATGGCTGCTGTTTTGTCCTTTTGAAGGTGTCCTTTGCCTTACAGAAACTTTGTAATTTTATGAGGTCTCATTTGTCAATTCTTGATCTTACAGCATAAGCAATTGGTGATCTGTTCAGGAACTCCCCCCCCCCCCCCCGTGCCCATGTCCTCTAGGGTCTTCCCCAGTTTCTTTTCTATTAGTTTCAGTGTGTCTGGTTTTACATGGAGGTCCTTGATCCACTTGGAGTGAAGTTTAGTACATGGAGATAAGAATGGATCAATTCGCATTCTTCTGCATGCTGAACTCCAATTGAACCAGCACCATTTGTTGAAAAGGCTATCTTTTTCCACTGGATGTTTTTGGCTCCTCTGTCGAAGATCAAGTGACCATAGGTGTGTGGGTTCATTTATGGATCTTCAATTCTATTCCATTGGTCCACTTGTCTGTCACTGTGCCAATACCATGCAGTTTTTTTAAACACTATTGCTTAAAGTCAGGGATACTGATTCCCCCAGAATTCCTTTTGTTGTTGAGAATAGTTTTAGCTATCCTGGGTTTTTTATTATTCCAGATGAATTTGAGAATTGCTTTTTCTAACTCTGTGAAGAACTGAGTTGGGATTTTGATGGGGATTGCATTGAATCTTTAGATTGCTTTTAGCAAGATTAATATATTAATCTTGCCAATCCACGAGCATGGCAGATTTTTCCATTTTCTGAGGTCTTCTTTGATTTCCTTCTTCAGAGACCTGAAGTTCTTGTCATATAGATCTTTCACTTGTTTGGTTAGAGTCACACCAAGATACTTTATATTGTTTGTGGATATTGTGGAGGGTGTCATTTCCCTAACTTCTTTCTCAGCCTGCTTATCCTTTGAGTATAGGAAGGCAACTGATTTGCTTGAGTTGATTTTATAACCAGCCACTTTGCTGAAGTTGTTTGTCAGCTGTAGGAGTTCTCTGGTGGAGGTTTTCGGGCCACTTAAGTATACTATCATGTCATCTGCAAATAGTGATAATTTGACTTCTTCCTTTCCAATTTGTATCCCCTTGACCTCCTTATTTGTCTAATTGCTCTAGCTAGAACTTCAAGTACTATATTGAAAAGATATGGAGAGAGAGGACAGCCTTGTCTTGTCCCTGATTTTAGTGGGATTGCTTCAAGTTTCTCTCCATTTAGTTTGATGTTGGCTACTGGTTTGCTGTATATTGCTTTAACGATGTTTAGGTATGGGCCTTGAATTCCTGTTCTTTCCAAGACTTTTAACATGAAAGGATGCTGAATTTTGTCAAATGCTTTTTCTGCATCTAATGAGATGATCATATGGTTTTTTTTCTTTGAGTTTGTTTATGTAGTGGATAGCATTGATGGATTTCCTTATATTGAACCATCCCTGCATCCCTGGGATGAAGTCTACTTGATCATGGTGGATGATCGTTTTGATGTGTTCTTGGATTTGGTTGGCAAGAATTTTATTAAGTATTTTTGCATCAATATTCATAAGAGAAATTGGCCTGAAGTTCTCTTTCTTTGTTGGATCTTTGTGTGGTTTTGGTATCAGTGTAATTGTGGTTTCATAGAACGAGTTGGGTAGAGTTCCTTCTGTTTCTATTTTGTGAAATAGTTTGAAGAGTATTGGTGTTAGGTCTTCTATGAAGGTCTGATAGTATTCTGCACTGAAGCCATCTGGTCCCGTGCTTTTTTTGGTTGGGAGACTTTCTATGACCCTTTTTATTTCTTCAGGTGTTATGGGACTGTTTAGTTGATCTATTTGATCCTGATTTAGTTTTGGTGTCGGATATCTGTCTAGGAAACTGTCCATTTCCTCCAGATTCTCCAGTTGTGTTGAGTATAGGCTTTTGTAGTAGGATCTAATGATTTTTTGAATTTCCTCAGTTTCTGTTATTATATCTCCCTTTTCATTTCTAAGTTTGTTAATCTGGATACAGTCTCTGTGCCCTTTGGTTAGTCTGGCTAAGGGTTTATCTATCTTGTTGATTTTCTCAAAGAACCAGCTCCTAGTTTTGTTGATTCTTTGTATGGTTCTCTTTGTTTCTACTTGATTGATTTTGGCCCTGAGTTTGATGATTTCCTGCCTTCTACTCCTCCTGGGTGAAATAGCTTCTTTTTGTTCCAGGGCTTTCAGGTGTGTCATTAAGCTGTTAGTGTATGCTCTCTCCATTTTCTTTTTGGAGGCACTCAGGGCTATGAGTTTTCCTCTTAGCACTGCTTTCATTGTGTCCCATAAATTTGGGTATGTTGTGTCTTCATTTTCATTAAGTTCTAAAAAGTCTTTAATTTCTTTCTTTATTTCTTCCTTGACCAAGATATCATTGAGTAGAATATTGTTCAGTTTCCACGTGTATGTAGGTTTTCTGTTGTTTTTGTTGCTATTGAACACCACTTTTACTCCATAGTGATCTGATAGGAGGCATGGGATTAGTTCGATCTTCTTATATTTGTTGAGGTCTGTCTTGTGACCAATTATATGGTCGATTTTGGAGAAGGTACCAAGAGGTGCTGAGAAAAAGATATATTCTTTTGCTTTAGGATAGAATGTTCTATATATATCTGTTAAATCTAATTCATCCAAAGCTTCAATTAGTTTCATTGTGTCCCTGTTCAGTTTCCGTTTTCCAGATCGGTCCATTGAGGAAAGTGCAGTGTTGAAGTCACCCACAATTATTGTGTTAGGTGCAATGTGTGCTTTGAGGTTTAATAAAGTTTCTTTTATGAATGAGGGTGCCCTTGCATTTGGAGCATAGATGTTCAGGATTGAGAGTTCTTCTTGTTGTATTTTTCCTTTGACCAGCAAGAAGTGTCCCTCAGAGTCTCTTTTGATGACTTTGGGTTGAAAGTCAATTTTATCTGATATTAGAATGGAATGGCTACTCCAGCTTGTTTCCTGAGACCATTTGCTTGTAAAATTGTCTTCCAGCCTTTTACTCTAAGGTAGTGTTTGTCTTTGACCCTGAGGTGAGTTTCCTGTATGCAGCAAAATGTAGGGTCCTGTTTATGTATCCAGTCCGTTAGTCTATGTCTTTTTATTGGGGCATTGAGTACATTGATGTTAAGAGATATTAAGGAATAGTGATTGTTACTTCCTGTCATTTTTGATGTTATTTTTTAAATTTGATTGGTTAACTTCTTTTGGGTTTAATGAGAGAAGATTACTATCTTGCTTTTTCCAGGGTGAAGTTTCCCTCCTTGTATTGGTGTTTTCCTCCTATTATCCTTTGTAGGGCTGGGTTTGTGGAACGATATTGGGTAAACTTGGTTTTGTCATGGAATATCTTAGTTTCTCCATCTATGGTGACTGAGAGTCTTACAGAGTATAGTAGTTTTGGCTGGCATTTGTGTTCTCTTAGAGTCTGCAGGAGATCTGCCCAGGATCTTCTAGCTTTCATAGTCTCTCTTTAGGTTAGGGAAGTTTTCTTCCATAATTTTATTGAAGATATTTGCTGGCCCTTTAAGTTGTAAATCTTCACTCTCATCTATGCCTATAATCCTTAGGTTTGGTCTTCTCATTGTGTCCTGGATTTCCTGGATATTTTGGGTTACAAGCTTTTTGCATTTTGCATTTTCTTTAACTGTTGAGTCCATGGTTTCTATGGTGTCTTCAGCATCTGAGATTCTTTCTTCTATCTCTTGTATTCTGTTGTTGATATTTGCATCTATGTCCCCTAATTTCTTCCCAAGGTTTTCTATCTCCAAAGTTGTCTCCCTTTGAGTTTTCTTAGTTGTTTCTACTTCTGATTTTAGATCCTGGATGGTTTTGCTTAGCTCCTTCACTTGCTTGTTTGTGCTTTCCTGTAATTCTTTAAGAGATTTTTGTGTTTCCTCTTTCATGACCTCAGCCTGTTGACCAAAGTTCTCCTGTATTTCTTTAAGTGATTTTTGTGTTTCCTCCTTATTGGCTTTTGTATTCTCCTGAATTTTTTTCAATGATTTTTGTGTTTCCCTTGTAAGGGCTTCTAACTTTTGATCCATTTTCTCCTGAATTTCTTTAAGTATGTCCTTCATGTGTTCCTGTACCAGCATCATGACCAGTGATTTTAAATCCAAATCTTGTTTTACTGGTGTGTTGGGGTATCCAGGACATCTTGGTAGAGGAGAATTGGGTTCAGATGTTGCCATATTGCCTTGATTTCTGTTAGTGAGGTTCCTGGGTTTGCCTTTTGCCATCTATTTCTCACTGGTGTTAGTTGCTCTTGTCAATGCTGGACTCACCAGTGCAGCTGCCTCTTCCCAGGTGGCCTCTGGTGCACAGCTGACCTCCTGCACTGCCTAGAGACAGGGTGCTGTGGCCCAAGCTGTTCAGATCCCGAAGCAGACACCTGAAGGCTCCCGCAGGGGCCTGCTTGACCCACCAGAGCACACTGACTCCTCCCAGCCGGCCTCCTGGATGCCCCTCTTGCCCCTTGCAGTACCTGGAGATGTGGCATTGCAGCCCAGGCTGTTCTGGATCCCGAAGTGGAGATCTGAAGGCTCCTGCCAGAGGCCTCAGGACTGGAACCTAAGCTCCATGCTGGAGGAAGCTGTGCGCTCCCAGTCTGCTCCCAGGTGCACACCAGGCCTCTTGCACTTCCTGGAGACCGAGTGCTGTGGCCCAGGCTGTTCAGATCCCAAAGCAGACACCTGAAGGCTCCCACAGGGGTCTGCTGGACCCATCAGAGCACACTGACTCCTCCCAGTTGGCCTCCCGGGTGCCCCTCTGGCCTCTTGCAGGACCTAGAGATGTGGTGTTGCAGCCCAGGCTGTTCTGGATCCAGAAGCAGAGATCTGAGGCCTCCCACCAGAGGCCTCAGGACTGGAACCTCAGAATTTTTTTTTCTTAATTTGATTGCTTAATGGGAAGATCTACTTCTCTTCTAGATTTTTTTTTTGAGTTGGGAAGACCTGCTTCTAATCTGGGCCATACGGTCTCCTGAAAGTCTCTATGAAAGACATGGAAAGGAGTGCTTTCCCCTTTTCTGCTTTCTCCCACCCTCATTGGCAAGTCCATTACTTTGCTAGTGGTAGAGCCTATTACTTTGGGATTCTGATATATATTAAAGATCAGCTGAGCTTGGCTCCCTGACGCCAGAGAGATCTAACAGACAGCGCCAGGTATGCAGACATAGTCCAAGGCTAACATCACTTGGGTCTCAGCCTGTCAGGCTTTTGCCTGCACTCAGGGCCTGGACAGCTCTGGAGGCCTATGCCCCAACCCTGTTGGGGGTCGTTTGCCCTGCAGAGTGATCAGCACTTGGAAAAGGTCCCTGAAGCATCCACCATCTTTGCTCCCTGATGGAGCAGACTGGTACCACCAGGTTCACAGAGACAATCCAAGTATACCAATGCTTAAAGCAAGACACACCAGGGCTCCAAGGGCACCCAAGAGGAAGGCAGCACATCATCAATCTGTGCCAGGGGAAACCCAGTCATCTAGGGGTGTGGAAATAGCCTTACAGGCTCACAGGAGGCTCAAGTACCAGCCAGTGACAACAAGACCAACTAATGCCAGAGATAACCAGATGGCAAAAGGCAAACGTAGGAAGGTTACTAACAGAAATCAAGGCAATTTGGCAGCATATGAACCCAATTCTCCCACAACAGCAAGCCCCGGATACCCCAACACACCAAAAAAAAAAAAAAAAAAAAGATTTGGATTTCAAATCACTGGTCATGATGCTGTTAGAGGAACAACAACAACAACAACAAAAAGACATAAATAAATCTCTTAAAGAAATACAGGGGAACATGAATAAGTCAGAAGCCCTTAAAAGGGAAACACAAAAATCACTTTTTTTGGAATAGTTTTGAATAGTTTGAAGAGTATTGGTGTTAAGTCTTCTTTGAATGTCTGATAGAACTCTGCACTAAAACCATCTGGTCCTGTGCTTTTTTTCATTGGAAGACTTTCTATGACCCCTTCTATTTCGTTAGGGTTATGGGACTATTTAGATGATCTATTTGATCCTGACTTAATTTTGGTATTTGGTATCTGTCTAGGAAATTGTCCATTTCCTCCAGATTCTCCAGTTGTGTTGAGTATAGGCTTTTGGAGTAGTATCTGATCATTTTTTGAATTTCCTCAGTTGCTGTTGTTATATCTCCCTTTTCATTTCTAATTTTGTTAATTTGGATACTGTCTCTGTGCCTTTTGGTTAGTGTGGCTAAGGGTTTATCTATCTTGTTGATTTTTTCAAAGCACCAGCTCCTGGTTTTGTTGATTCTTTGTATAGTTTTCTTTGCTTCGACTTGATTGATTTCAGCCCTGAGTTTGATGATTTCCTGTCTTCTTCTCCTCCTGGGTGAATTGGCTTCTTTTTTGTTCCAGAGCTTTCAGGTGTGCCATTAAGCTTCTAGTGTTTGCTCTCTCTATTTTCTTTTTTGAGACACTCAGGGCAATGAGTTTTCCTCTTAGCACTGCTTTCATTGTGTCCCATATATTTGGGTATGTTGTGCCTTCATTTTCATTAAATTCTAAAAAGTCCTTGATTTCTTTCTTTATTTCTTCCTTGACCAAAGTATCATTGAGTATTGTTCAGTTTCAATGTGTATGTGGCCTTTCTGTTGTTTTTGTTGCTATTGAAGAACACTCTTACTCCATAGTGATCTGATAGGAGACATGGGATTATTTCGATCTTATATTTGTTGAGGTCTGTCTTGTGACCAATTATATGGTCAATTTTTGAGAAGGTTCCATGAGGTGCTGAGAAAAAGGTATATTTTTTTGCTTTGGGATGAAATGTTCTATACATATATCGGTTAAATCCAATTGGTCCAAAGCTTCAATTAATTTCCCCGTGTCCCTGTTTAGTTTCTGTTTTCCTGATTGGTCCATTGAGGAGAGTGGGGTGTTGAAGTCACCCACAATTATTGTGTTAGGTGCAATGTGTGCTTTGAGCTTTAATAAAGTTTCTTTTATGAATGAGAGTGCCCTTGCATTTGGAGCATAGATGTTCAGAATTGAGAGTTCTTCTTGGTGGATTTTTCCTTTGACCAGCAAGAAGTGTCCTTCCATGTCTCTTTTGATGGCTTTAGGTTGAAAGTCAATTTTATCTGATAATAGAATGTCTACTCTGGCTTGTTTCCTGAGACTATTTGCTTGTAAAATTGTCTTCCAGCCTTTTACTCTAAGGTCGTGTTTGTCTTTGACACTGAGGTGTGTTTCCTGTGTGCAGCAAAATATACGGTCCTGTTTACTTATCCAATCTGTTAGTCTATGTCTTTTTACTGGGGAATTGAGTCCATTGATGTTAAGAGATATTAAGGAATAGTGATTATTTCTTCCTGTCATTTTTGATGTTAATTTTATATTTGAGTGATTATCTTCTTTTGGGTTTGATGAAAGAAGGTTACTATCTTGCTTTTTCCAGGGTGTTGTTTCCCTCCTTGTATTGGAGTTTTCCACCTATTATCCTTTGTATGGCTGGGTTTGTGTAAAGATATTGTGTAAATTTGGTTTTGTCATGGAATATCTTGGTTTCTCCATCTATGGTGATTGAGAGTTTTACAGGGTATAGTAGTCTTGGCTGACATTTGTGTTCTCTTAGAGTCTGTATGAGATCTGCACAGGATCTCCTAGCTTTCATGGTCTCTGGTAAGAAGTCTGGTGTAATTCTGATAGGTCTTCCATTTTATGTTACTTGGCCTTTTTCTCTTACTGCCTTTAGGATTCTTTATTTGTTTAGTACATTTGGGGTTTTGATTATTATGTGACAGGAGGTATTTCTGTTCTGGGCCAGTCTGTTTGGAGTTCTGTAGGCTTCTTGTATATTCATGGGCATTTCTCTCTTTAGGTTAGGGAAGTTTTCTTCATAATTTTGTTGAAGATATTTGCTGTCCCTTTAAGTTGTAAATCTTCACTCTCATCTATACCTATAATTCTCAGGTTTGGTCTTCTCATTGTGTCCTGGATTTTCTGGATGTTTTGGGTTACAAGCTTTTTGCATTTTGCATTTTCTTTGACTGTTGAGTTCATGGTTTCTATGGTATTTTCGGCATCTGAGATTCTTTCTTCTATCTGTTGTACTCTGTTGTTGATATTTGCATCTATGTCCGCTGATTTCTTCCCAAGGTTTTCTATCTCCAGCGTTGTCTCCCTTTGTGATTTCTTAGTTGTTTATAGTTCTGTTTTTAGATCCTGGATGGTTTTGCTCAATTCCTTCACTAGTTTGTTTGTGTTTTCCTATACGACAAGAACTTCCGGTCTCTGAAGAAGGAAATTGAAGAAGACCTCAGAAAATGGAAAAATCTTCCATGCTCGTGGATTGGCAGGATTAATATAGTTAAAATGGCCATCTTGCCAAAAGCAATATACAGATTCAATGCAATACCCATCAAAATCCCTACTCAATACTTCATAGAGGTAGAAAGAGCAATTCTCAAATTCATCTGGAATAACAAAAAATCCAGGATAGCTAAAACTATTCTCAACAGTAAAAGAACTTCTGGGCTAATCAATATCCTGCACCCTCAAGGAATACTAGAGAGTAATAGTGTTAAAAACTGCATAATATTGGTACAGTGACAGGCAGGTGGATCAATGGAATAGGACCAAAGACCCAAAAATGAACCCACACACCTATGGTCACTTGATCTTTGACAAAGGAGCTCAAAACATCCAGTGGGGGAAAAATAGCATTTTCAACAAATGGTGCTGGTTCAATTGGAGGCCAGCATGCAGAAGAATGCCAATTGATCCATTCTTATCTCCTTGTACTAAGTTCAACTCCAAGTGGATCAAGAACCTCCACATAAAGCCAGACACACTGAAACTAATAAAAAAGAAACTGGCGAAAACCCTTGAGGACATGGGTACAGGGGAAAAGTCCCTGAACAGAACACCAAGAGCTTATGTTCTAAGATCAAGTATTGACAAATGGGACCTCATAAAATTACCAAGTTTCTCTAAGGCAAAGGATACCGTCAAAAGGACCAGGCAAATCAGCAACCAAGAAATTGGGAAAAGATCTTCACCAATCCTACATCTGATAGAGGGCTAATATCCAATATATACAAAGAACTCAAGACATTAGACCCCAGAAAACCAAATAACCCTATATCCAATATATACAAAGAACTCAAGAAATTAGACCCCAGGGAACTAAATAACCCTTTTAAAAATGGGGTACAGATCTAAACAAAGAATTTTCACCTGAAGAAATTTGGATGGCCGAGAAGCACCTTAAGAAATGCTCAAATCATTAGGCATTGGGGAAATGCAAATCAAAACAACCCTAAGAATTTCACCTCATACTAGTCAGAATGGCTAAGGTTTAAACCTCAGGAGACAGCAGGTGTTGGCGAGGATGTGGAGAAAGAGGAACACTCCTCCTCCGCTGGTGGGATTGTAAGATGGTACAACCACTATGGAAATCAGTTGGCAGTTCCTCAGAAAACTGGACATGACACTTCCGGAGGACCCTGCTATACCTCTCCTGGGCATATACCCAGATGATTCCCCGGCATGCAATAAGGACACATGCTCCTCTATGTCCATAGCAGCCTTGTTTATAATAGCCAGAACGTGGAAAGAACCCAGATGTCCCTCAATGGAGGAATGGATACAGAAAATGTGGTATATTTATACAATGGAATACTACTCAGCAATTAAAAACAATGAATTCATGAATTTTTTAGGCAAATGGTTGGAACTGGAAAATGTCATCCTAAGCAAGGTAAACCAATCACAAAAAATACACATGAAATGCAATCATTGATAAGTGGATATTAATTAGCCCAGAAGCTCTGAATACTGAAGACACAATTAGCATATCAAATGATTCCCATGAAGAAGGAAGAAGAGAGCCCTGATCCTGGAAAGACTTAATCCAGCATTGTAGGAGAGTACCAGGACAGAGAAAAGGGGGGGGAATGATAGAATGGATGGAGAGAAGAGGACTTAAGGGACATATGGGGAGGGGGAACTGGGAAAGGGAAAAGCATTTGAATGTAAACAAAGAATATAGAAAATAAAAATATGTATATATATATAAAAGAGAAATGTTCAAAATCATTAGTCATTAGGGAAATGCAAATCAAAACAACCCTGAGATTTCACCTCACACCAGTCAGAATGGCTAAGATTAAAAACTCAGGAGACAGGAGGTGTTGGTGAGGATGTGGAGAAAGAGAAACAAAGAGAACCATACAAAGAATCCACAAAACCAGGAGCTGGTTCTTTGAAAAAAATCATCTAGATAGATAAACCCTTAGCCACATTAACCAAAGGGCACAGAGACAGTATCCAAATTAACAAAATTAGAAATGAAAAGGGAGATATAACAACAGAAACTGAGTAAATTCAAAAAATCATCAAATTCTACTCCAAAAGCCTATACTCAACACAACTGGAGAATCTGGAGGAAATGGACAATTTCTTAGACAGATACCAAATACCAAAATTAAATCAGGATCAAATAGATCATCTAAACAGACCCATTACCCCTAAAGAAATAGAAGGGGTCATAGATAGGCTTCCAACCAAAAAAAGCACAGGAAGAGATGGCTTCAGTGCAGAATTCTATCAGACCTTCAAAGAAGACTTAATACCAATACTCTTCAAATTATTCCACCAAATAGAAACAGAAGGAACACTACCCAATTCCTTCTACGAGGCCACAATTACGCTGATACCAAAACCACACAAAGATCCAACAAACAAAGAGAACTTCAGGCCAATTTCCCTTATGAATATCGATGCAAAAATACTCAATAAAATTCTTGCCCACTGAATCCAAGAACACATCAAAATTATCATCCACCATAATCAAGTAGGCTTCATCCCAGGGATGTAGGGATGGTTCAATATATGGAAATCCATCAATGCTATCCACTACATAAACAAACTCAAAGAAAAAAACCCACATGATCATTCATTAGATGCTGAAAAGGCATTTGACAAAATTCAGCATCCTTTCATGCTAAAAGTCTTGGAAAGAAAAAGAATTCCAGGACCATATCTAAACATAGTAAAAGCAATAGACAGCAAACTGTTAGCCACCATCAAACTAAATGGAGAGAAACTTGAAGCAATCCCAGTAAAATCAGGGACTAGATAAGGCTGCCCCCTCTCTCCATATCTTTTCAATTTAGTACTTGAGGTTCTAGCTAGGGAAATTAGACAATATAAGGAGGTCAAAGGGATACAAATTGGAAAGGAAGAACTCAAACTATTACTATTTGCAGATGATGTGATAGTATATTTAAGTGACCCAAATACTCTATCAGAGAACTCCTACAGCTGATAAACAACTTCAGCAAAGTGGCTGGTTACAAAATCAACTTAAGCAAATCAGTAGCCTTTCTATAAAAAGGATAAGCAGACTGAGAAAGAAATTAGGGAAATGATACCCTTCACAATAACCATAAACAGCACAAAGTATCTTCGGGTAACTCTAACCAAACTAGTGAAAGACCTATATGACAAGAACTTCAGGTCTCTGAAGAAGGAAATTGAAGAAGATCTCATAAAATGGAAAAATCTTCCATGCTTGTGGATTGGCAGGATTAATATAGTTAAAATGGCCATCTTGCCAAAAGCAATCTACAGATTCAATGCAATCCCCATCAAAATCCCAACACAGTTCTTCAAAAAGGTAGAAAGAGCAATTCTTAAATTCATCTGGAATAACAAAAAACCCAGGATAGCTAAAACTATTCTCAACAGTAAAAGAATTTCTGGGGGAATCAGTATCCCAGATCTCAAACATTACTACAGAACAATAGTGTTAAAAACTGCATGGTATTGGCAGTGACACGCAAGTGGACCAATGGAATAGAATTGAAGACCCAGAAATGAACCCACACACCTATGGTCACTTGATCTTCGACAAAGGAGCTCAAAACATCCAGTGGAAAAAGATAGCCCTTTCAACAGATGGTGCTGGTTCAATTGGAGGTCAGCATACAGAAGAATGTGAATTGATCCATTCTTTTTTTTTTTATTCGATATAATTTATTTACATTTCAAATGATTTCCCCTTTTCTAGCCCCCCCCACTCCCCGAAAGTCCCGTAAGCCCCCTTCTCTTCCCCTGTCCTCCCTCCCACCCCTTCCCAGTTCCCCGTTCTGGTTTTGCCAAATACTGTTTCACTGAGTCTTTCCAGAACCACTCCTGCTTTCTTCTTGTATCTCATTTGATGTGTGGATTATGTTTTGGGTATTCCAGTTTTCTAGGTTAATAACCACTTATTAGTGAGTGCATACCATGATTCACCTTTTGAGTCTGGGTTACCTCACTTAGTATGATGTTCTCTAGCTCCATCCATTTGCCTAAGAATTTCATGAATTCATTGTTTCTAATGGCTGAATAGTACTCCATTGTGTAGATATACCACATTTTTTGTATCCACTCTTCTGTTGAGGGATACCTGGGTTCTTTCCAGCATCTGGCAATTATAAATAGGGCTGCTATGAACATAGTAGAGCATGTATCCTTATTACATGGTGGGGAATCCTCTGGGTATATGCCCAGGAGTGGTATAGCAGGATCTTCTGGAAGTGAGGTGCCCAGTTTTCGGAGGAACCGCCAGACTGCTTTCCAGAGTGGTTGTACCAATTTGCAACCCCACCAGCAGTGGAGGAGTGTTCCTCTTTCTCCGCACCCTCTCCAACACCTGCTGTCTCCTGAATTTTTAATCTTAGCTATTCTGACTGGTGTAAGATGAAATCTTAGGGTTGTTTTGATTTGCATTTCCCTAATGACTAATGAAGTTGAGCATTTTTTAAGATGCTTCTCCGCCATCCGAAGTTCTTCAGGTGAGAATTCTTTGTTTAACTCTGTACCCCATTTTTTAATAGGGTTGTTCGGTTTTCTGGAGTCTAACTTCTTGAGTTCTTTATATATATTGGATATTAGCCCTCTATCTGATGTAGGATTGGTGAAGATCTTTTCCCAATTTGTTGGTTGCCGATCTGTCCTCTTGATGGTGTCCTTTGCCTTACAGAAACTCTGTAACCTTATGAGGTCCCATTTGTCAATTCTTGCTCTTAGAGCATACGCTATTGGTGTTCTGTTCAGAAACTTTCTCCCTGTACCGATGTCCTCAAGGGTCTTCCCCAGTTTCTTTTCTATTAGCTTCAGAGTGTCTGGCTTTATGTGGAGGTCCTTGATCCATTTGGATTTGAGCTTAGTACAAGGAGACAAGGATGGATCAATTCGCATTCTTCTGCATGCTGACCTCCAGTTGAACCAGCACCATTTGTTGAAAAGGCTATCTTTTTTCCATTGGATGTTTTCAGCCTCTTTGTCGAGGATCAAGTGGCCATAGGTGTGTGGGTTCATTTCTGGATCTTCAATCCTGTTCCATTGATCCTCCTGCCTGTCACTGTACCAATACCATGCAGTTTAGAAAGAGCAATTATCAAATTCATCTGGAACAACAAAAAACCCAGGATAGCTAAAACTATTCTCAGCAACAAAAGAAAATCTGGGGGAATCAGTATCCCTGACCTCAAGCAATACTACAGAGCAATAGTGTTAAAAACTGCATGGTATTGGTACAGTGACAGGCAGGAGGATCAATGGAACAGGATTGAAGAATTGATCCATTCTTCTTATCTCCTTATTCTAAGCTCAACTCCAAGTGGATCAAGGAGCTCCACATAAAACCAGACACACTGAAACTAATAGAAAAGAATCTGGGGAAGACCCTTGAGGACATGGGCACAGGGGAAAAGTTCCTGAACAGAACACCAAGAGCTTATGTTCTAAGATCAAGACTTGACATGGGACCTCATAAAATTACAAAGTTTCTGTAAGGCAAAGGACACTGTCAAAAGGACAAAATGGCAACCAACAGATGTGTCTTCACAACCAACAGGGAAAGTGTCTTCACCAACCCTAAATCTGACAGAGGGCTAATATCCAATATATACAAAGAACTCAAGAAGTTAGACCCCAGAGAACCAAATAACTCTATTAAAAATGGGGTACAGAGCTAAACAAAGAATTTTCACCTGAGGAACTTCAAATGGCTGAGAAGCACCTTAAGAAATGTTCAACATCATTAATCATTAGGGAAATGCAAATCAAAACAACCCTGAGATTTCACCTCACACCAGTCAGAATGGCTAAGTTTAAAAACTCAGGAGACAGCAGGTATTGGAGAGGATGTGGAGAAAGAGGAACACTCCTCCACTGCTGGTGGGGCTGTATGATGGTACAACCACTTTGGAAATCAGTCTGGCGGTTCCTCAAAAAACTGGACATGACACTTCTGGAGAACCCTGCTATACCTCTCCTGGGCATATACCCAGAGGATTCCCCAGCATGCAATAAAGACACATGCTCCTCCATGTTCATAGCAGCCTTATTTATAATAGCCAGAAGCTGGAAAGATCCCAGGTGTCCCTCAAAGGAGGAATGGATACAGAAAATGTGGTATATTTACACAATGGAATTCTTATGCAAATGGTTGGAACTAGAAAATATCATCCTAAGTGAGGTAACCCAATCAGAAAAGGATACACATGGAATGTAATCACTGATAAGTGGATATTAATTAGCCCAGAAGTTCTGAATTCTTAAGACAGCATATCAAATTATACCCAAGAAGAGGGAAAGAGAGGACCCTGGTTCTGAAAAGAGTTGATCCATCATTCTAGGGGAGTACCAGGACAGGGAAATGGGGGGGGGGTGATTGGGAAATGGGTGGAGGGAAGAGGGCTTATGAGACCGATGGGGAGGGGGGAACTGGGAAAGGGAAAAGCATTCGGAATGTAAACAAAGAATATAGAAAAAAAATCAAATGTAAATAAGAAATGTAAACCCTAACCCTGTTTAAGGCATGGGTTCTGATAACATCTCACTTTTATGAATATATGAAAAGGAATGTAAAAGTATGGAAATAGTCCTTGGGGCATAAGATCCACTGAGTCAAACAGCTCTGCTTTCTCATCTGGATGTGTAGCTAGTTACATTCTAGGCACAGGGGTATATGCAGACTTTTTTTTAACCTATTATGTCTTAGTTTTCTATTGCTTTGACAGAACACTGATTTTTTATTTTCTTTCTTTCCCTTTTAGAGAGATTCTTTATACAGACAATATATCCCGATTACACCTTTCCCTCCCTCTACTCCTTCCAGCTGCCCTCACACCCCATCTACTCCTCACATCTGGGCCCATTAGGAAAGAACAGGCTTCTAAGAGATGACAGCACAAAACATAACAAAATAAAATATGATAAAACGAAATCCATCTCATTAAAGTTGGACAAGGCAAAACATCAGCTGGAAAAGAGCCCAAGAGAAGACACATGAATCAGAATGAGTTGTTCACACACTCAGGAATCCCAAAAGAACACTAAACTGAAAGCTGTGTTATATATGAAGAGGACCTGGTGAAGATGTGAGTGCCCTGTCCTGCTGCTCCGTCTCTGTGAGTTCATATGATCTTTACTTAGTTGATTTAGACAGCCTTGTTTTCCTGGTACTCTCCATCTCCTCTGGCTTTAACACTTTTTTTTCACCTCATCTTCTTTCATGTTCCCCGAGCTTTAAGTGGAGGGATTTCAGAGAAATCTCATTTAGATACAAGCGTTCCAAGATCTCTCTCTGTCTTCTGTCTCTGTCTGTCCTTGTCTGCCTCTCTGTCTTTCTCTGTCTCTGTCTCTGTCTCTGTCTCTCTCTCTCTCTCTGTGTGTGTGTGTGTGTGTATGTGTGTGTGTGTGTGTGTGTGATAATGGGTTGTGTGTCTCTGTATTTGTTCCTATCTGCTGCAGGAGAAAACCTCTCTGATGATGACTGAATAGAAGGCATTGATCTAAAAGTATAGAGATATTAGGAGTCATTTCACTACCTATTTTTAAAGTCTAGTAGTATTTGTTTTTACTCTAGGTGTTTGGGCTGTATAGTTCTAGTTCTTGGTCATCTGAGCTAAGTGTAGATTCCATTTCATGAAACAGGCCTTAAGTCAAATCAGACATTGGTTGGATAATCACACAAGCTTTGTACCACTATTGCCCTAGCATATTTGTAGCAGGACAGCATTGTTGAAGAAAGGTTTTGTGGCTGAGTTGACATATGTTTCTCTTTTGGTAGCCTGCAGAGTATCTGTTCATGTCACAGACACTAAAGCACACAGATGAAGGTTCTCTGTAGGCAGGCACCAGCTTAACCTCTCCGTGTTTAATGAGTTGAGCAGATGTTGTCTTCAGCAAGGAGGCCTTGCTGACAGTTTGTATTGGCATCAGCCTGGTCTGTTTGAAGATTTCCATGGGACTCCTTTGGCTAAGAACTCAACTGGATGTAACCAAGATCCAGTACTGGAAGCTTTTTTTGGTGACAAGAGTTGACCAGTGGGGACTCTGTCTCCCCATTTCATTTGGATCACTTTCATATATTTTAGGATGTTTCCACTGTACTAGGTTTTCATATCATGTTCAAATGCCCCTCAATTCTGTTTCCCCCTGTATTCCCTCCCTGTCTCAACCCTATCTCTCCTCAGCACCTGATCCTCCTGATCCAGTACAAGGCAAACAAACAGAAGTAAAAGAGCCCAAGGGAAGGCATAAGGACCAGAAGCCACACAAGAATCCCATAAGAGTCCTAAACTGAAAGCTGTAATATAGAGAATCCCATAAGAGTACTAAACTGACAGCCGTAATACAGAGAGGACCTGGTTCAGACCCACAAAATCTATTTTATTTTCCCCTTCCAAGGAGATCTATGTGTCAACCCTAGCTCTATCCTCTATACCTACCTTCTCTAGGTTTATAGATTGTAGCTTGATTATCATTTACTTACCAGCTAATATACACATATAAATGAATACATACTATACTTATTCTAGATCTGAATTACCTGGCTCAGGATGATTTTTTTTTCCCTAGTTCCTTCCTTTTGGCTATTAATTTCATGTCATTGTTTTTTTAAACAGCTTGTGTAAAGGTACCATATTTTCTTTATCCAATCTTCTGTTAAGGGACATTTATGTTCTTTCCAGTTTCTAGTTCTTGTGACTTGAGTAGCAATGAACATAGTTGAGCCAGTGTTTTGTGGTGCATGCCCAAGAGCGGCATAGGGAATCTGTGACTCCCATGTTTCTAGGAAACTGACGCCCATAGTAGTTACAAGTTTTCACGCCCATCAGCAGTGGAGTAGTGTTCCCTTTATTCTACATCGTGGCCAGCATGACCTGTCACTTGTATTATTGATCTCAGCTACTCTGACAGGTGTAAGATGGAATTTCAAATAGTTTGATTTACATTTCCCTGATGGCTAAGGGTGTTGACTATTTTGATAAATGTTTTGTAGATATTCTCAGTTTCTTCTCTTGAGAATTAACTTTTTATATCTGTACACATTTTTAATTGGATTATTCCATTTTTAGATATCTAGTTTCTTGAGTTCTTGATATATTTTGGATATTAGGCCTCTAGTGGATGGGAAACTTTTAAATCCTATATTGAAATGTATGGAGAAAGTGAGTAGCCTTCCATGTTCTTGATTTTTGTGGAATTGTGCTGAGTTTGTTTCCATTAAGTTGCTGTCTCGATGGGCTTACTGTAAACTGCCTCTACAGTAATGGTTAGATAAGTCCATTGTAACCCTAATCTCTTCAGGATTATTTTTTGTGAAGGAGTGTTGGGCTTTGTCAAAGGCCTTTTCTACATTTTGTAAGATGTTTGTGTGTTTTTTCTCTTTCACTCTGTTTATTACATTTATTGTATATTACATTTATTGATTTATGTATGTTGAAACACCCCTGCATCTCTGGAATGAAGCCTACTTACTCATGGTGGATGATCTTTTTCATGTGTTTTTGGATTCAGTTTTCAAGCATTTTATTATTTTTACATCAGAGTTTAATAGAGAAATCAGTCTGCAATTCTCTCTTTCTTTGGTTGAGAGACATTTAATGAATGTTTCTATTTAATTCACTAGGGTCTATTTAAAAGACTTATCTGATCTTGATTTAGCCTTGGTAAATTAAATTACCTATGGAGAAAACTATCCATTTCTTTTAGATTTTCCAATTTGGTGAAGTATAGATTTTAATGTATATCCTCATGATTTTCTGGGTTTCCTCAGTGTTTGTTGTTATGCTTCCTTTTTCATTTCTGATGTTGTTAATTTGGATATTCTCTCTTTTAGCTAATTTGGATATAGGTTTGTCTATCTTATTTATTTCCTCAAAGAACCAAATATTTCTTCATTGATTCTTTGTATTGTATTTTTTTTCTACTTTATTGATTCCAGTCTCAAGTTTGATTATTTCTTGCTGTGTATTCCTTTTGGGTGTGATTTCTCCTGTGTGTTATAGAGCTTTCAGTTGAGCTGTTCAATTGCTAGTATGAGATCTCTCCATGTTGATTAATGTAGGCACTTGTCTCTTAGAACAACTTTCATTGTGTTCCATAAGTTTGGGCATATTGTGCATTCATTCCTATTCTACTTTTATTTTGTAAATAAATATGAATATTCTTTTTTCTTGCTTTGTACATTTAAGGTTCTGATTATTATGTCCTGTGGAGATTTCTGGTCCAATCTGTTTGTGGTTCTGTATACCTCTTGTACTTTTATAAGCATCTCCTTCATGTTTGGAAATTTTTCTTCTATGATTTTGTTGAAAATATTTTTCTGGGATTTTGATCTGGGTTTCTTTTCTTTCCTCTATTCTTAGATTTGGTCTTTTTATAGTGTCCTAGATTTCCTGGATGTTTTGTGCCAGGAGTTTTTTTTTATTTAATATTTTCTTTGACTGATATATTCATGTCTTCTGTCATATCTTTAACACCTATGATTCTCTCTTCCATCTGTTGTATTGTTTGTTAAGCTTGCTTCTGTTGTTTCTGTTCAAATTCCTAATTTTTCATTTCTAAATTCTCTCAGTTTGTGTTTCCATTATTGATACTATTTCCATGTCCAAGTCTTGAACAGTAAAAACTCATTTCCTTCCACTATTTGTGTTTTCCTAGACTGATGAAATTTATTCATTTTCCTTGTGCTTCCCCCATGCTGGGCTGTTCAGCGCCCACTGTGTTAGGCTTGCTGTGCTCCAATGGAGGTCTTTTCATGCTGGCGTCCAGGCCTCTGGCATTAGGAAGCTTACAGTTCTGGCTCATGAGATCAGGCTTTGTTTTTCCTCAGAGGGTGTTGGGCTCCTTGGTTTGTCTCCTCAACGATTTTCTTGGAGTGTGTTGTCTGTAGATTTCCTGTGGACCTGATACCCATGGCCACCGGTGGTTCCAGGTCAAAGGGGTCTGTGGACTGGGAGCTGGGGACAGGTTGGGGCTTGCGGGGTCCACAGGAGGGAGGAAAACAGTGTTTCACCAATGTTTCCTTGAATGTGGACAGAGAGTGGAAGGAGCTCACCTCAGGTCTGCTGGACAGCTAGATATGAGCCTGGGGATGGGATCAGGAGAAACAGAAGGAGAGGTGAAGATCTGTAGCCAGTTTGCCTGCTTCCCTGGCAGAAGTGGCCTGTGGGTTAGCATGGAATATACGTTAAGAGTTGGGTGCAGAGATAAAGCAATGTGTGAGGAAGGGAGGGGAAAGGGGAGGAGGGGGATGAGGTCTGTGGGATCCATAGGTAGGGGAGGAGGGGGGAGGAGGTCTGTGGGATCCATAGGTAGGGGAGGAGGGAGGAGGTCTGTGGGATCCATAGGTAGGGGAGGAGGGAAGGCTGCCACTGGTGTTCTCTTACAGAGACAGGGATGGAGCTAGGACATTGAGTTTGGAGAAGAGGAGGAAGTAATGAAAGTCTTCAGTTAGTTTATCTGATTCCCTAGCCTGTTCAGATTCTGTATTTAGAGGGAGTGCTTGCTGGTGTTAGAAGTTGGGAAAATGGGAGAAGTTGAGGGAAGATTGGAGGAGAAGACCTTTGTGATCTACTGGGGAATGAGGTTATAGAGGAAAGAGAGACAGCAGCAGGTATTCTACCACTGAGCAGGGGATGAGACTGGGGGATTGGATCTGGAGGAGCAGAAGAGGTAAAGATTTGCAGTCAGCCTACCTGTTTCCTTGGCAGGAGTCTGACCAAAGCAAATTATAAAAGAAACGAGTTCAAAAGGTTAAAGTTCATGATGATTGAGCAAAGGCACGTCAGCAAGAATAGCTGAGAGCTCACATCTTAAAGTGCAGGCAGGAATGTTTCCACCAGCTGGGGACCAAGAATCAAACCTGTGCACCTGTGGGGCCATTCACACTCACACCACCGCACAGCTGAACTTTCTTGATTTGTGGCCTCAAATCCACAATCCTCCTGCCTTCAGTTCTTCAATACTGGCAAATTTTACTTCTCTTCAAGCTTGATTTCATATTTCAGTTTACCTGGAACTATCCGGAAATATTTTAGAGTATTTATACATACTTGAGTATTCCATGTAGAGAACTGTTCTTGTATGGAATGAAATGTGCAAGCAGGAGCTCAGGGAGATCGGCTGGTGTGACCAGACTGATCGTCCAAGTCTGACGCTAAGACACTGCCAGCACTGCTAGTCTCGTGAAATCTAAACACCAAGGTGCCCACACAGAGTGGGTGTCACGTTCCATGTGTGATGTTGCTGAGGACAAAGGGAGGGAATCAAGGATTCTAACCAGAAGGCTTTTGACAGGTGCGCTGAGAAGAGCTTAAAATGAGCGCCTGGATGATGTATTTCTCACAGGAGTGACGCTCGGAAAGTGTTCATATCCATCTTGATTATGTCACCCACGCTGCTAGGAAAGGTCCTTGAGGTAGGAGCGGTGTGTGGGAACAGTCTTGAGAGGGTTACAGATGACTGTCACAGGAGCTAAACCTTAATAGCTCTCAAATGCCACAGAACATCCATTCATGCTTCCTTTTCTGTCATGCTGCCTTTGTCTGCTTCTGGAAAGTGGAAAATTAAGCACTGGTTGGCAGGTTTCTGAACACAGACTTCACAGAGCTTTCAGGTGCAGCCCAGTGGTGCCCATGTGGCCCATCCTTCTTACACATTCTAATCGGCCCCACAGTCTGGTAAATACAACTTTTCATAAATGTAGTGATTGGACCCAGGCATCAACAACAGTATGTTGTGTCACTGGAAACAGCCTTAGAGTGAGGCCTGTCTGAGGGACAGACTCGTGTGTTCCTAACCATGCTTCTATGACTTCCAGGGCTAAGAACCAGGAACTTTCTCCTAGGGCTTTCCTATGCATGTATATGAGTTCACATGTGTGTTGGATTTAACCTCAGAGATAATTAGTTCTGATATCAATATCATAGGCCATTTATAAACATCATTTATCATAAAATTCCAAAACTGTATTTACCTTTCTTTTCAAAAAAAGCTATTAAATATTCCACAGCCCATCATTAGGATTTTCTTTTGGAATTGAAGGTAGGAGCTAGGCTGCTCTGTGTAAATCAGCTGATGTTGGTCAACACACCTGGTGAATCAGAACCAGTTAGGGGACGGCTATGAGGGACACATCTGAATTTGGACAGATGATTTTCTTGACTTTTGCTTTGTTGAGACAGGCTGTCAGGCACTTGAACTCCTAGGACTCAACTACCCATCTAGCTTACTCAGGTCTGAGTAGCTGTGGTTGAAATTTCTCTTTATCTTTTCATGAATTTTGGAGCTAGCAACTTAAAACCTCTTTATGAGTGTTGATGTAAAGTAGCGTTCTCTCAGCAAGCCACGCTTACTTTAGAATAACATCTCTTTTGGGTACATTTAGCAAGGAAAAGAAACAGCGAGATGCTATGCTACCACCAGGTGGCACAGCTTTAATAACCTGGAAGAAATGCGGGAGCACCCAAGATCGCTGTGGAAGAAATGTGGGAGCACCCAAGATCGCTGTCAGGTGCGGAGAAACGCACCGCACCGCGCTTAGGGTGGCCGACACTCTTCCGTTGTGGTCAGCGGGGAGCCTGGTCGATCTGTCCGTCCATCAGGCTGTGTTGCTGAACCTAACCTCGATGGCATCTGGGTCTCAGCACCCGAAAAGCGTGGCTGGAAAGGGTTCGAATTTCCGGAGACCCCTGCTGGCTGCGCTCACTCTGGGCGGGCAGAGGCCGAGGCCCGGGTCCGCGAACCTCCGTTCACTCCTTCTGGCCCCGTGACAGAGGCGCCAGGACAGTAGCTATGGACTCGGGCCGCGGAGCCCTGCTCCCTGTTCCGCTTTTGCGATGACTGAAGGCGTCCCGCTTTGCGCGTGTCGAGGCTAAATCCAGGTTTTCATTTCGCTCCAGGCTCGGACGGCTAAGTAGGTCCAAACCGCACAAACAGGAAGGAGGGAAGGCCAAGAGTGCGGGCAGAGGGCGGGTCGTTCCCAGCAGCTCCCCGGTCCCTCCCCGCTCCGGTTCCCGATCCGCTGGGGCCGGGGCGGGGCGTGCGCGTCAGCTGGGGCTAGAAAAGGCGGCGGGCGGGCGGGCGAGGTGACAGCCCGACTTGGACGCCAGGCCCGGCCGACGCCGCCATGAGCGCCGCGCTTTTCAGCCTGGACAGCCCGGCGCGCGGCGCACCCTGGCCCACAGAGCCCGCGGCCTTCTACGAGCCAGGCAGGGTGGACAAGCCCGGCCGAGGGCCCGAGCCAGGGGATCTGAGGGAGCCTGGCTCCACGACCCCGGCCATGTACGACGACGAGAGTGCCATCGACTTCAGCGCCTACATTGACTCCATGGCCGCCGTGCCCACCTTAGAGCTGTGCCACGACGAGCTTTTCGCCGACCTCTTCAACAGCAACCACAAAGCGGCCGGCGGGGGCGGCCTAGAGCTGCTGCAGGGAGGCCCTACGCGACCCCCGGGTGTGGGGTCAGTCGCCAGGGGTCCGCTCAAGCGCGAACCCGACTGGGGCGACGGCGACGCGCCCGGCTCCCTGCTGCCGGCGCAAGTGGCGGCGTGCGCGCAGACGGTGGTGAGCTTGGCGGCCGCGGCTCAGCCCACTCCACCCACTTCGCCCGAGCTTCCTCGAGGCAGCCCGGGGCCGAGCCTCGCGGCCCGCCCTGTCCGAGAGAAGGGCGCGGGCAAGAGGGGTCCGGACCGCGGCAGCCCCGAATACCGGCAGCGACGCGAGCGCAATAACATCGCTGTGCGCAAAAGCCGCGACAAGGCCAAGCGCCGCAACCAGGAGATGCAGCAGAAGCTGGTGGAGTTGTCGGCGGAGAACGAGAAGCTGCATCAGCGCGTGGAGCAGCTCACGCGGGACCTGGCTGGCCTCCGACAGTTCTTCAAAGAGCTGCCCAGTCCGCCTTTCCTGCCCCCCACCGGCGCAGACTGCCGGTAACGCGCGGCGTGGGCCACAGAGACTCTGAACGACCGATACCTCAGATCCCGACCGCGGGAGCAGGTGCCGCTCGAATCGCTATAGTTTCTTTGGGGCGTGCGAGCAACAGGAAGCTGCAGCTTGGGCACTGGACTGCGAGAGACGCTATAAGAATCTTTCCCCCTTAAATTATTATTATTTTTTTTATATAATGGTAGCGTTTTCTACGTCTCATTACCATTGCAGCTAAGGTACATTTGTAGAAAAGACTTCGGACAGACTTTTCTAGATAAGAGGAAAAGACTGCACATGCTTTTTATATTCGTTTTTACAGTATTTGTAAGAATAAAGAAGCATTTAAATCGCCGCAGCTTCCTATATTCATTCTCTCCCGCACACAATATATTGGGACTTCGCCAGGGCAAAGCAAGCACCTGGGAGCCACAGGACCAGGTGCGTTGCCCACACGGGGTAAGGAGATGGCGTTTCCTCATGTTCTATATTGCGCGCAGAAGGAACGCGGGGAAGCATGACTAATTCATGCTAGGTGGAAGATGTGCCCCAGCCATGCCGACCTGGGGCAGACAACAGTTGGCCTTTCAGGTGGTTGCTGAAGGGTGGGAGGGAGGGAGAGCGGAGAACCTGAAACTTGATTGCTCTTTGCTTCTACTTTCCTTAATCTAGGGACAACGTGTAGATTTTAAAATGTGCACCAGGACAAATTACTATGTAGTATATAAAGAGGGCAGCCCCCAAAGCCAGTAATTGTAATGTTTACGGGCTTAATTCCCCCACCCTCCAAACTATGTGCCTTTCTCCTAAGAAAACTGGCCTTTGCTAGCCCGCACCGCCTGTTATTATGCTGCTGTATAGAAGAAAACACAAAACCTCCAGTGTCCAAACATACAGCTTTGTTTGTAATTCAAATCCCTGCACAAAGTGCAGACTAGTGGATTGCTGTGAGTCTGTGACCTTTGCCCTCTGCAGTTCTTCAGGGTCTCTGACAGGTGTGTGGTGGAGTAAGGTACAGAAATTTGTTTTATACAGCTCTTGTCACACCCAACTCAGGTGACAGTGCCATCTCTGGCAGTTTCTAGAACACTGAAACCACGAAGTGTTTAGGTTGGACATTGATTTATTGGAACAGAACAGTAATGTTTTAATATGAGATATTGGTTGAAGCTTAACAACAGTCTCACAGAGAATATTAAATACTGCAAAGAAAAAACGTGTAGATAAGCAACAAAGCGCATTTCCTAATAATGTGCTATAGTGTCTATGTGGCGCACACTGAAGACACAGAAGACACGAGAAACACCCAAACATGTCCTCAAAACTTGTAGGAAGGTAGTTAAAAAATGTAATAGAGATATTTTCATTTTTAATTTAAAACTACACTATTAATCCCTTTACCAGGAAAAAAAAAAAGAAAAGAATCCCACTAAATTGAAAACCATAAAACCCCTGGGTTAACATGTGAGCCCCTGGCCAAGCGGGCAGGTCAGGGGGGAGGCTGAGCAGCAGGAGTTCCGGCCAGGCTCAGAAGCTCGATCTCTTCCAGAGTGACGCAGCTGGTCTGCTGTGCAGTGATGGACTGGACAAAGCAGAGCAAAGGTCCCATCTCCTTCCCAAGGACGCTCTCCACTTCATAACTCTGCAGTGATAGAAGCATTCTGGCTAAAGCAAACAGTCCTGGATTCCTGAACATTCTGTTCCCAACAATACCACGGCCAGGACAAAGGTCCTTCCTTTCACAAGCTGTAACCTTCCTTACAATGTAAAAGGTTTTTGGGGAGGTGGGAGGAGGTGTGGATTATAAAAATACCGTTTATCATAGCAAAATGAACTACTTTATTATGACAATTGAGTCTTGCTGTTTTTAGTGGCTGCCAGGATAAACTGGCCTAGGACAGGATTTGGAAGACAATATGCAGAGGAAGTGCCCATGGGGGCTGGGCTTTGGTTTGCGTATGTTTCCCACTTCCTTTGGGGACACTTCCCCAATCTAGCAACACTTTTGGCCAAAGGATTTCCTGGTGCTTGCCCCCAAACTTCCCTCTTCAGTTGGACTCCATTTCTTCTCGAGTTAACTCGGGGTAAACATTTCTTTTTGTGCTGTGGTAATGTGACTGGAGGTTTTATCCACATAATTAATCTTGGGAGAATTTCCTCTACAGAGAGAGACACGGGTACTGGGCGGCAGGGTCTGTCCCTGGAGTGGCTGTGCCCTGGCTGGGCTTTTATGATCTAACTGTAGAGTATTTTCAGTGAGTGTGGGGCTAAAAATAAAAGTGCAAACTTGAGACTGCGGAGGCCAGTGTAGAGGAGTGCGATGGGCACCATAGCCTGTCCTCGGGACAAGGCAGCTGACAAGGAACTCAGGTCATCTATGGCCAAGGAGATGGAGAGCTGGAGAGGGCAGAGAATGTAGCCGGCACAGCTTTGGGTTCTAGGGGCGTTCTACCCGTGACCATAGTTTGATCTGGTCTGGGCTTGACATAGTGATTATGCTCTCAAATTTAGGTATGGGACGGAGTGCAGTGGAAGGGACATAGAGATGTCTTAGACTCAGGAAGGTGGCCAGCCCAGTCAGCGCCTGTGAGGAAGGTGGGCCAACAGCCCTGGCCGGGGAGGCATCTGTGGCTGCAGCCTCCTTGAGGGTACCAGCTGATGCCCAGTGGAGCAGAAATGTACCATCCCAACGAAGCCCAGAATGTCTGTGTGGAGATGTCTGTGTGGAGTATGCTAGATGCTATGTTTTGTACAGTTATCGTCAGGATCAGTTTGGCATGTGAGCGTGACATATGCAGACTCAATTTCCCAATGTAGCTTACTTAATACTTTGCAAATGAACAAGGTCTACAGTGCAGTTCAATAGACTGATGGGAAGAATTAGAACTGCTGGCCCAGAGATGAAGACTGGATACTGGGCAGGGGCTTCTCTGCAGGTTCCCTGTGTGGATGCCAAGCTCACAGTCTGCTCCGCAGTGAGATCTGGAGAGAGTACTAGGCCATCATTAGTTGGCAGGAGGAGGGCAAAGGCGGGACGGCTGAGAACTCCTTCAGTGCCTCTTACTATTTTCCTTAACCAATGCTTGTGTAAGTGTGAAATTGAGGATGCCAGAATTCCCATGTTTTTCATTGGTAAAAAGATGGATTTTTTGTTTTCTTTTGAGTCAAGATCCCATGGGTTGCAGCTCAGGTTGACCTAAAGCTTGCTGTGTAGCTGAGGACAACCCTGAATGCCTGATTCTCATGCCTTACCTATCAGGTGCTGGGGTTACAGGTGTGAAATACCACACCCAGCTCATCAAGTATGTAATTTGGATTTCGTAAAGGACAGTGAAAAATCTTTTCTATCACCCTTGAGTGGACCTTAAACTCATGTTTTATAATCATAAGTCATATGTATTTAGGGGAAATCAACATGGTGAATTTAAACCATCGACAACAGCAAATCATGCACTGTCCATACGAATAGGTATCTACATATATGAACATGTGTCTATCTGATTTTAAGTCTTTATTTATTTATTCATTTAATTTCATATCTTTTTGAGAAAAACTGAGTGATGGGCTGGAAGCATGCCAGGCAATGACTGCTCTGCTGAGCTACCCATGGTTTGTTGTTTTTTTAAGATACGATATGTGTGCCTTTTCTGAAAGTTGAAGGGACAGATTTCAACCCTATATCACTGTAATGTAACCAGTAAGAAACAGCAAGAACAGTTATCCCACTGCGTTCACATTCACAGTGTGACCAAAGTAAACACAAACATTTTACATCTGAGTATCTTAACCAGTATAAAATAGTGCATTTGCTCTAGGAATGGAGCATGGTTTTATGGAGACCCCTAATTTGATTCTCTGGATTTTGTGGATGTGAATTCTCACATAAAACACCCACAGAATCCAGAGTGTGTGATTTGCCGCTGTGACCGGCATCTTCTGTCAGGCTCCACTCCAGGTCAGAGGTAAAGGCCCTGCGGTGTCACAGTGAGCAGAGCTGAGGGCAGTGTAGAGAGCTTGCTAAAAAGTGCTCCACGCTGGGATGGCTCCTTGTCTCTCTCACAGATGTGTGCTATGAAACTAGAGCACCTACAAAGGTGACACCAAAGCTGTGACCTCCCTTTGTCACTTTACTTAATATCTGTGTACATGTACGTAAGGTAAATGTATATGTATGTATAGCCAGTGTACAAGTAGACTCCTAATATAGAAGTGCATGCACTCCTGCATAAAGACAAGTACACGTGTACACACATACACAGTATAGCTAGTGTCCAAGAAGACTGATATACAGGTCCATGCACACCTGCAGTTCCACACACAGGAGGACATGCCCACCTGATATACAGGCGCATGCTCACCTGCAGTTCCACACACAGGAGTACATGCCCACCTGATATACAGGCGCATGCTCACCTGCAGTTCCACACACAGGAGTGCATGCCCACCTGATGCACAGGTGCATGCACACCTGCAGTTCCACACACAGGAGTACATGCCCACCTGATACACAGGTGCATGCACACCTGCAGTTCCACACACAGGAGTACATGCCCACCTGATACACAGGTGCATGCACACCTGCAGTTCCACACACAGGAGTGCATGCCCACCTGATATACAGGTGCATGCACACCTGCAGTTCCACACACAGGAGTACATGCCCACCTGATACACAGGTGCACGCACACCTGCAGTTCCACACACAGGAGTACATGTCCACCTGATACACAGGTGCATGCACACCTGCAGTTCCACACACAGGAGTGCATGCCCACCTGATACACAGGTGCACGCACACCTGCAGTTCCACACACAGGAGTACATGCCCACCTGATACACAGGTGCATGCACACCTGCAGTTCCACACACAGGAGTACATGCCCACCTGATACACAGGTGCATGCACACCTGCAGTTCCACACACAGGAGGACATGCCCACCTGATACACAGGTGCATGCACACCTGCAGTTCCACACACAGTAGTACATGCCACCTGATACACAGGTGCATGCACACCTGCAGTCCCACACACAGGAGTACATGCCCACCTGATACACAGGTGCATGCTCACCTGCAGTTCCACACATAGGAGGACATGCCCACCTGATACACAGGTGCATGCACACCTGCAGTTCCACACACAGGAGGACATGCCCACCTGATACACAGGTGCATGCACACCTGCAGTTCCACACACAGGAGGACATGCCCACCTGATACACAGGTACATGCACACCTGCAGTTCCACACACAGGAGTACATGCCCACATGCCTTTTTTTAAAGCTTGATCAGCAGGTTTTCAGCTACCAGAGGCATTCTGGTTGAGAAGTTAAGTGTGTTGCCGAAACAAGATATCTGAGTCAGTAGGAATGAAAGGAGGGAGGATTTCTGTCAATGTTCCTGGTGTCTAGGTCCCCATAGAGATGTTATCTTACAGAGGCCCCATGAGTGCAGTGGTGGCCACTGAGTCAGAGGGCAGATGTCAGCCTCTCTGCACATGGATCAGAGTGTGGCTACGATGGTTGTGAGTCTTAGGCTGGCTTATGTAGGAGGTTGGGTTCATTTTGTTATTCATCCAAGCAGCGCTTTCCATGCTTTCCCGCCTCTGCACAGAGCGTGTTCTTAGAGAACCTGGCCCACCTTTGTAAAGCATCCTCTGTCCGGAGCACACGTGTCCATCCCACGGGAAAGCTCAGCTCACCAGCTGTGGTGTTCTCCCGGTTCAGCATCACCCTTTTCTCATCTTATGTCAGCCAAGACCCTGCTCCCTACCTGCCTTTACGTACTGTGAGTTCTTTAAGTCCCTGTCTCATGCTTTCCTGTCTGCGCTGACTCCAACTACCAACTGTTCCTTTCTGCAGAGATAAACAGCTACCTTGGGGGGATGCCTCTGTGCTGAGTCCATCATGGAGACGGTGACGGTGAGGCCACGTGTCAGCAATGCAGTGCATCGCAGGCCATGGCAACTAAAGGCTCTTACATCATAAGAAAACGTCAGCCTCTGTGTCCTCTAACTGTGTCAAAGCATGACTCTTTTATTCAGAAACAGTGACAGTGTCAGCCACAGCTCAGGTGAAAGTTCCAGGTTAGGAGGTCAAGGCCACCAAAAAGCTTTAAAGCTGGTGTGGGGACAAAAACGGTGGCACCTTGTGAAGTCAGGGCTGAGAGCCGCAGCTCAGACCAGTAACCCTCAGAGTTTACTTATGCAGCCTCCAATTTCATCCAAACTCTGACAGCCTTAGCCTTAGTTTTGGATTATCAATTCCATGAGCTACCTACAGTGCATTTATTTATAGACAGGGTCCCACGTAGCCAAGCGCTGGCTTCAAACCTGCTATGTAGTTATGTATCTATGCTATGTAGTTATGTATCTTGAACTTCTGGTCTGAGGCCCGGCACATGTTTGTCATGAAGTCCTGCTCTGAGGACTAACTCTCAGAATTCTTTTCCTGGAGACATGCCACAGTTTACTAAGTCTTGCTATAGTAATTTTCAAGGTAGGTAAGACCAAAGTTCTGAGAGAGAACAACAATAATAATTCAAGCATTCAGAGTCCAGATTCATCGTGAAAACTAAAAAGTGTGCTGCAGGGCTAGCAAGATGGCTTGTAAAGGTGCTGGTCATCAGAGGTTGACCTGAGTTCAATCAACCTCTGAGAACCAGGGCAAGGGAGACCTGGTTCCTGCAAGCTGTTCTCAAGCGTCTTCTTGTATTGTATACTGATATAGACACACACACACACACACACACACACACATCCATTAATAAATATGTAAACAAATAAATTTAATAAAAGCATGTCTTACCGGGTGGTGGTGGCGCACACTTTTAATCCCAGCACTTGGGAGGCAGAGGTAGGTGGATTTCTGAGTTCGAGGCCAGCCTGGTCTACAGAGTGAGTTCCAGGATAGTCAGGGCTACACAGAGAAACCCTGTCTCGAAAAACCAAAATTAAAAAATAAAAAAAGCATGTCTTTAGCAGTTTTGTTTTGTGATTAGGAGGCCATGAAAAAGGACTGTGGTCTCCAGGCTGCATGAAGCCAAGAAGGAAGATTTCCAGCGAGTCTCATTTCCAGAGAGGAACATCTCTGCCCTGCTGCTGTACATGGGTGGTGGCAGAGGCAAGGTGGACATGTTTTAACACATACGTGACTTGTGGTGTTACAACAGGAACTGTTGTAATTGCCAGCACAGGGGTCTTCCTTCAGAGACAGCCTCACACAGACTGAAGAACAAAGGGCATACTGTACTTACCCCATCCTTGGAGGCAGCAGACATCAGAAGTAAAGAAATACTGCTCTCCAAGAGCTGCAGCAACAGGAAAGAAGGGCTCATGATATGCCAGCAAATGACAAGAACTCACCTAAGGTATTCCTATCTGAAGATCAACACTGAATCTAAGCTGTCTGCTTCCTTGTTCTGTTCAACAAGTCTTGGAGCCCTAAGTTCAGCAGGGCACTGAATAGACAAACTGGGATTGGTGACCCCCCCACCCCTTCTCCCAGGAACTGAGAAGCTCTTTTAGAGTCTCCTAACTGGCACGCACACTTCACCACAAGGTGAACTAAAGGACACACTGGCAGCCCAGCTCCAGCCTTATTCTTGCTGTCCACAGAGGAGGCACATGCAATCAAACATGAGCCCCAGGCTCCTTTTCCTACCTTGATCTTCACAGTACTCTCAGGTCTCGTGGGGCAGTCCAGAAAGACATGCAGGTGCCTCTTTTGAAGAGGTGACGGGACCAATTGGGAACAGTCCCCGCAGGAGAAGGAGCCTCTGTTGTGAGAAGGCACATAGGGATATGAACCACCAGAGATATGTATCGGAAGAGTTCTACAGCAAAGAGAGTCTCTAAACACTCAGTAGAGAAATTTTGCTGTCAAAATAAGCCAGTCAAAAGCAGCCAGGAGGTAGGGCTCTGCCGGTTTAGCAGAGGGAAGCTGCTGAGGGGGCTTTAGGTGCACAAAGAAGAATATTCATGAGGAACATGGGGGAAGGCAGCCTTCCAGGAAGTGGAGGGCAGACCTTCAGGGAGGCCTGCTGGCAAGGCAGCCTCGCTCATCAGCCCTGGTGTCCTCACCCCCATACTGCTCTCACACACACCCATGTTCCCTTTCCTCTTTGACATAGTCCAGAAATAACTTGTGTGTGGACTCACAATAACCCTCGGCATCAGGAAGCTATGTGCTCTTTGCTTCTTTAAAACACTTATTTTTTATGTATATGGATATTTAGCCTGTATGGATTCTGTCCACCATGTATACTCCTGGTATTTGAAGAAATCAGAAAAGGGCACTGGATCCCTTGGAACTAGAGTCATAGACAACTGTGAGCTGCCATGTGGATTCTCTGGAAGAGCAGCCAGTGCTCGTAACTGCTGAGCTCTCTCTCCAGTCCCCGTTCTTTGATTCTAAGAAGCAAACAAGAAACGATGACACATTTTGGTCTGTCATATGACAAGGTCCACTGGGAGGCAGAGAGTCACTCCAGAGAAACAATGGTACCAACACTCTGCTGGAGAATTTTAGGACAACTTGACACAAACTAGAGCCATCTAGAAGGTTAGAGCCTTAAGGTAGGAGAATGCCTCCTAAGATCCAGCTGTAGGCAGTAAGGCGTTTTCTTAATTAGTGATGGATGGAAAGAGCCAATAGCATTGATAATGGAACCACCCTTGGTCTGGTGGTCCCGGGTTCTATAAAGAGGCAAGCTGAGCACGCCATGGGGGGTAAGCCAGTAAGCAGCGCTCCTCCATGGCCACTGCATCAGTTCTTGCTTCCACATTCTTGTCTGCTTGAGTTCCCGTCCTGACTTCCACTAATGATGGAGTATTATATATAAGTCAAATAAACCCTTTCCTCCCCAACTTGTTTTTGGTCACCGTGTCTCATTACAGCAGCAAAGAAGCTATAACGAACACAAATGTTTAGTTCTGACTTTAGCCCAGGAGGCTAAGATAAGTGGGTAGAAAGGGGTATCTACCGAAAGCTGCTCACTGTCCTCGGGAAGTCTGCAGAACTCCTAGAACATGTCACGCAGCTGCTCTGTCCCCTGGGAAGCCTGGGGGCAGCTGGGGGAGTCCTAGGACATGCTGTGCAGCTTGTCTTGTCTTACCTGTCTGCAATTTCCTTTTCTTTCTTCTAGTAATGAAGGCACGAAGGACAGATCTTAGTTTTAAGGCCAGGAAGAGCTACAATGATTGGATTCTTCACTAGGAAAACCCACAAAGCAGTACCACAGCCTCTATTCTGCAGCTCAGCAAAGTGGGTTCCCTTACGTGCTTGGGGAACCCACGTATAGGGTAAACGATTTTAGGGCCTGGGGCTGGGTTACTGCCATGCCTTTTGGGCCCCAGGGGTTTCAGGCATCCTTACCGATCTTCTGGCTTCTGTTCCAATCTCCCATTGCCACACCGGTCACACACAAGCCATGAGAAAGCAGTGCTCTCATCTATGTCAACCACAGTACCTAAGCCCAGTAAGAAGAAAGGCCAAGTCATCACTGACCAGTACTGCAGCCCCTGAAACTGCCCATCTTTGTGCTACTTCTCTCATAGAAGGAGATAAGTAGATATGCTGTTGATTAATTCCTTTTATTAAATATGATTTTCTGGTTTACTTGGTTATTGTGATTGAGATATATAACCTGGTATGCTGGCACACAGCTTTAATAATACTTGGGAGGTAGAGACAGGCAGATCTTTGAGTTTTTCAGTTCAGAGCCATCCTTTTCTACAGAGTGAGTTCCAGGATAGAGAAACTTTGTCTAAAAAACCCAAAAATTAATAAACAAATAAATAAATAAATAAATGAGTACATGCAGTTAGAGAGCTGGGGAGATGGCTCCCAGAGAAAAGGTGCTAATTGTGCAAACATGAGAAAGTAAGAGCAAGTCTCTAGTGCTCTAAAAGGGCAAGCGTGGATGCACATGGCCCGCGATGACAAACAGGAGGGACCCTTGGGCTTCCTGGCTTCAGGGTCAGTAAGTACCCTGTCTTAATTGAGTAAGGTGGGTGATAATAGGACAGGACATGTGATGTCCTCCTGTGGCCTCTGTGCATGGGCAATGGAGTATATATCACTATCCCGCTCCCCACACCCAAACACAGACTCTCTTATATACTGAATAGAAGCATCGCCTGTCAATAAAAAGCCTATAAACAATGGACTGAGCCAGGATTACAAGGTAGGACATATGGAAGAGCAATTGGAATTCTGGGATGGAGTAGGGTGAGAGCAATCGCTCTCATGTATTGTGAACGGTGGTGGGGGGAGATAGGGAATTTACCCAAACTCCGAGCAAGACGGATCAATGAACCTGAGAAGAGAGAACCTATGTGGTACAATGGAATGGAATAGAACAGAAATTTGAATATATTCAAATATATTCAAATATATTTTTTGACAAAACATTTATGATCCATTCAATCAATAAACGTGTGTGTGTGTGTGTGATAGTATGGGATATAAGGAGTCTAAGAGACAAAACTGGTACAGTATCTCCTCTCACATCAGTTCAACTGGGGAAGCACCAAAGGATAACGTCTACACTGCAGT
Organism: Apodemus sylvaticus; assembly: GCF_947179515.1. Taxonomy (NCBI): domain Eukaryota; kingdom Metazoa; phylum Chordata; class Mammalia; order Rodentia; family Muridae; genus Apodemus; species Apodemus sylvaticus. The sequence goes on along the minus strand of NC_067486.1, from coordinate 85,490,846 downwards.
TGGAACAGCCTCTGCAGAGCACAGCACAGAAGCTGGCTCAGGGGCCTGGGCGTGAGTGAGTGTGCAGGCTGAAGCACATGGAAGGTGGGCAGTACACAGTGGAAATGAAGATGGTGTCCCTGATCTGGGACATGCACTGCCATCTGAATCAATGTTCTGGCATCCTTGTTGAATTAGTCGATTCAATAGTAGAAGAAAAGGTAGCAAGTGACTGAGTTTCCCAAGGTGTCGAAGGCTTCTCAGCCGTCCAGCTTCTCTTCCTCTCTTCTCCCACATCCCTATCTCCTGTTTTTGTTTGTGTAGTGTGAGCAAGCCTAGCATGTGCAAGCATTGTACTTCACAGGTGTATCTCTATCCCCATTGTACTTCACAGGTATAACCCTATCCCCATTGTACTTCACAGGTATATCCCTATCCCCATTGTACTTCACAGGTATATCCCTATCCCCATTGTACTTCACAGGTATATCCCTATCCCCATTGTACTTCACAGGTATATCCCTATCCCCATTGTACTTCACAGGTATATCCCTATGTCCATTCTCATTGTACTTCACAGGTATATCCCTATGCCCATTCTCATTGTACTTCACAGGTGTATCCCTATCCCCATTGTACTTCACAGGTATAACCCTATCCCCATTCTCATTGTACTTCACAGGTATATCCCTATACCCATTGTACTTCACAGGTATATCCCTATGCCCATTCTCATTGTACTTCACAGGTGTATCCCTATCCCCATTGTACTTCACAGGTATAACCCTATCCCCATTCTCATTGTACTTCACAGGTATATCCCTATCCCCATTGTACTTCACAGGTATATCCCTATGCCCATTCTCATTGTACTTCACAGGTGTATCCCTATCCCCATTGTACTTCACAGGTATAACCCTATCCCCATTCTCATTGTACTTCACAGGTATATCCCTATCCCCATTGTACTTCACAGGTATATCCCTATCCCCATTGTACTTCACAGGTATATCCCTATCCCCATTCTCATTGTACTTCACAGGTATATCCCCATTCTCATTGTACTTCACAGGTATATCCCTATCCCCATTGTACTTCACAGGTATATCCCTATCCCCATTGTACTTCACAGGTATATCCCTATCCCCATTCTCATTGTACTTCACAGGTATATCCCTATCCCCATTGTACTTCACAGGTATATCCCTATCCCCATTGTACTTCACAGGTATATCCCTATCCCCATTCTCATTGTACTTCACAGGTATATCCCCATTCTCATTGTACTTCACAGGTATATCCCTATCCCCATTGTACTTCACAGGTATATCCCTATCCCCATTGTACTTCACAGGTATATCCCTATCCCCATTCTCATTGTACTTCACAGGTATATCCCTATCCCCATTGTACTTCACAGGTATATCCCTATCCCCATTGTACTTCACAGGTATATCCCTATCCCCATTCTCATTGTACTTCACAGGTATATCCCTATCCCCATTGTACTTCACAGGTATATCCCCATTCTCATTGTACTTCACAGGTATATCCCCATTCTCATTGTACTTCACAGGTATATCCCTATCCCCATTGTACTTCACAGGTATATCCCCATTCTCATTGTACTTCACAGGTATATCCCCATTCTCATTGTACTTCACAGGTATATCCCTATCCCCATTATACTTCACAGGTATATCCCTATCCCCATTGTACTTCACAGGTGTATCCCTATCCCCATTGTACTTCACAGGTATATCCCCATTCTCATTGTACTTCACAGGTATATCCCCATTCTCATTGTACTTCACAGGTATATCCCTATCCCCATTATACTTCACAGGTATATCCCTATCCCCATTGTACTTCACAGGTATATCCCTATCCCCATTGTACTTCACAGGTATATCCCCATTCTCATTGTACTTCACAGGTATATCCCTATCCCCATTCTCAATGTACTTCACAGGTATATCCCTATCCCCATTCTCATTTTTGAAGCATAATGTCTTTCTCCACTAGAACAAACATTAGGAAACAAGATATACAGACAGTGCGGCAGAATTATGAGAACTAACAGGCATGGCTTATTAAAATACATCCATGCGATGCTAACTTGAATGATTTTTAGAAATGAGGATAGGTCTTGATTTTGAAGAACCTGATTCAACTAACAACACTGTCTATAAATATAATCAAAGTGGGTCAAATGGATGAAAAATAATAATAATGTCCCTTTTTGTCATTTCTTATTGGTTACTTGAAAAATTTGTACCATGCATTTTTATCATGCTCACGCTCCTCAAAGACCCACCTGTCCTTCCCTACCCAATCAACTCTGTGTTGTCCCTGAACCATGGGAGTGTGCTGTGCTAGAAGAATTTCAAATTCAAGGCTAGCATGAATTACACAGTGAGGCGCAGGATAGCTTTGGTCACAGTGAGAAACTTCATTTAAAAAGTAGCAACTAACCGCTGGAGAGAGCATGAGTACGCGCTCATCTTGCAGAGGACCTGGGTTTGGCTCTCAGCAGCCGTATCAGGTGGTTCACAGCTGCTACAGCTCCAGTTCCAGGACACTCAACACTCTTCTGATGTTCACAGGCCTGGGCATGCATGTGGGACACAGAGACCGTGTAGGCACTCACACAGACGCATTAAAGACAGCGTCTGACAGACAACAACAAAACAAAGTAGGCGTGGAGGCACATGCCCACAACTGCCACCCACATGCAGAGGACCAGGACTTCAAGGGCCACCTGAGATCCTGTCTCAGATCATCAACAGTGGCAAATGGTCCAGAGCAGGCGCATTCTTAGAAGCAGAAAGCAGACAGATGATGTGTTAAAGGCATGGGAGGAAGCATGTGCTAGGGTCTGGCTTGCTGGTTTCGCTGCAAGGCTATATGTACACACACAGACGCCTGTGCACCTTTGTAGCTCAGTGGTACAATACATGATAAATATTAGCAAGACCAAAGCTAAAATCCACAAGACACAGACTTGGTTCCTTAAACCCTTCTTTACAGAAACTGGAAATGATAGCCAAGAAAGGCCTGGGCCAGCCTGCCGGTGTGCTGGCAGAGGGGCAGCGTGCCTGCGAGGGCCTGCCTGCCCCATCTACAACACGTCCTCGCTCCACAGCTGTCTGTGGTAGTGGGAGGCGCAGCAGCACAAGTACAAGAGAACTTCTCTGATGGACAGGCAGTGCTTTTATTATAAAATGATTTTCATAGACATAGAGAAGTACTGGCATGATTCTCATTTCTGGATTAATATGTACAATCAGCTGCTGAGACACCTCTTCCTCATGCTGCAAAAAACACCCAAATCAACTATTTTATAAACTTATTAAAATATAACTGAGTGATCTGGAGAGATGGCTGCCTGGCTCAGAGTGTGCACTGTCCTTGGAGAGGTCCTGAGTTCAGTCTCCAGAACCCACGCAGTCCAGTTTCAGGGGAGCCGACACTCTGGCCTCTGAGAGCATCTGTGCTCATGTGCACATGTCTCATAGTCACATGCAAATACACATAATTAAACATACGATAAATATTAAAATACAACTATAACTACCTCCAAACAAAACACTATCCAAACAAGGCAATCAGTGGGAATGAAGGAGGAAAGAGAAGGCAGTAAATGGTGAATAATTAAAATGCTTTATGTATATGTATGACACTGTCATAACAAAATCCATTATCATATATAATTAGAATACACTAAATAACAATGGGAAGCATAACAAACAAATAGCCAAAGTTTCAAGCAAGACACAGGCACGTCCTCAAAGTTGCCTCCCATTCTATGTCTGACTAGGGCAGACCTGCCCGGGTGCCTCCTGGCCGGAAGTGGAAGCTGGCAGGTGGCTGCACCTGTTCTCCGTGCTCCTCCTGATCGGACACATTACCCAACCCATCGTTGTTTAGGGCGATCCACTCCTCCACTTACCTCATGCTTACTTCTCTGTCGCTACATTATTCCCTCTTGACCCCTCTCTACCTTCAGGGTGGAGTCTAGATTACATACCCAAGTCTTCAAAGCTAGTGTCTTCAACCACTCCCCATGTTATCACCACAGGTGCTCTCTCTGTGTGTACATGGCTAGCTCTGTGACTTTGTCAATACGAAGCTACCTACTTCTGTGCACAACAGACTATATTCTTGACAGTTGGCTGTCTTTCCAGCCTCTTCTTGGTACCTGCACCTAAGCCTCCCCACCCTTCTCCATTGGCTTGTCCGCGCTCTCTGGTTGGCTCTCTTTATAGGTCCTGTTCCTTGATGTACCTTTCAGATCTTGTTAAGACTCAGGTTTTAGAACGAATTATGTATTTATTTTTGGTATATGTGTTTTCGCATGGACGTGTGTGTGCATGCACACAAGCATGCACTTGTACACATGCCCAGGACAGAGAACAACTTGTGGGAAGGGACTCCCTTTTAACACTGTGTCCATGATGGATACTGAACTCAGGTCTTTGGGTTTGGGGGCAGACCCCTTCATTGGCTGAGCCACTGCAGATGCCCAAGGAGCCAGCCTTTATGGAGCCTTCCTAGATTTTACTCTGCCTCATTTGAGACACTGGAGTCCTGTTTGATTGTGCATGTACCTGATTTAAATTTTCCTATATAGACTCCAAGTCCACAATAAAAGACCATCTTCTTGTTCTGTCCCTCTAAATCCAACATCTGGAACGCCAACAACAAAACTTAGCAGTATATTTAAAATAACATGGCATGTAAGACATTAGAAATTCTGCTTCCAGTCAGAGGGCTACCTACCTTGCACGCTACAAATGGAGTTGACAGGTGTGAGACAGCTCAGCTCATCTAGTGTCACTGGACCAGGCAAGTCACAGGAAGCAGAAGGTACACACAAGAGGGGTGTCTGGGGCAGGAGGACTGTCCGTTCAATACAAACGATCCGACCTGCCATGGAGACATTTCAGATTATGTAAGCAATGAAGGAAAGCACGACCTTTCCAGCCTGCCTCCCTCATCAGCCACTGCAAGCTCTGCAGGAAGAAAGGCATTAGATGGCGGCTGGTCTGTTGCTAATGTCAGACATGTGCGGTGTGCAAGAGTCTACATGGAAATACATCTTAAAGACCCCAGGGAACTAAGCTGAAAAAGAACAAAGGTACTACTTTCAGATAAAATTGAAAAGAGTGAATTTTATGGTATTCAAGGTAATACGTAAATAAAATGAAAAAGGAAGTTTAAGTATTTGATTCCAAGAAAAGGTATAGATTGATCTAAAGCCTACTGTATCATCATTATCATCACCATCATCATTATCATCATATCATAATCTATTTTATTATTTTTTGAAACAGGGTCTCAGTGTGATGTAGGCTGTTTTTTAACTTATAATATTCCTGCCTCAGCATCCCATTATTTGGGCCTTTGTTACAGGGCAAACATATACCTTGTTCTCTAGCTTTTTTAAAAAAAAGAACATCTAGGCCATGGCTGTAGGTGGTCTCCAGGTAAGCACAGATGCTGTTAAGAACTATGGAGTGGTCAATAGTGTCTCTCCACACTTACTACAACTTAGGATGCTGGCTGCTATCAGGTGGGCCTTGGCACGAAGTGATGAGAGCCCATGGCTGGTAGGATGGCTTCTCCATCCCAGGGCTAGACTTGCGCTGGGCTTTGTGAAAGAGGATAGAGTCTCAGTGTACGCAGTAAGCGTCAATCAAACAATCAAGCACTACCCAAGCAGTCAAGATGCACCAGCATACCATTGTCTTGAAGAGCATCCCTGAAGAGTAAGTTATGAGGCATTGGCATGGCAAGTTCTTCTACCACCTCTGGGCACAGCACACATGAGGGGGCTATATAGACTGGCAGAGTTTTGGGAAGAGAGTGGTCCCTTTCATCCTGTGTTTGTAGGGTGATATCAGTCACCAGCAGCCAGATTTCCCTTTGCGCCAAAAGATTCTTTAGCTACAATTCAAAAGTAAAAGACACACAAACAAAAACTATTAACTATGTATAGCCAAAACCTTTTAAAAGCAATCTCAGGGGTTATCTATACTCCTTATTTAATATATTATCTCAAAAATACTTTAAAATACCTAATAAAGTTTATATATCAAGGTTATTAGATTAATACCCAGTGACACAGTTACATCCACTCTGTGCCTGTTACAGGTCCTCTAAAGGGACAGAGGGAAGTTTTCCTTCCTTCCTAGCCTATATCTGTAGGCACAGTACTGTCATTCAACAGGTTTTATATAGTCTGTTACTATTCATTCAGTGTTTTTGTTTTTCCAGATTTAATCTATCTCTCTAGTCCTTTGAACATATTTGTATCCATGGTGATTTAAATGAATTTCTTCCAAAGGCTCCTATATGTGAATATTTGGTCTCCAGTTGGTAGTCCTGTTTGAGAAGTTTGTAGAAGCTTTAGGAGATACTAGTCTTTTTGGGAGAAGTATGCGACTTGGAGTGGGCTGTGAGATCCCTCTTTCCTCCTATTTCACCCTTTTTGATTTGTGCTTCTGGTTGATATGCCTGTTGTCATGCCTTCCCCATCATTACATGCTGTGTCCCCTTTGGAACTACTAGCTACAACTTTCTCTTCCAAGTTGCTATTGTTTTGGGGATTGAGAACAGCAACAGGAAAGCCCTGGGCACCATTCTTTGAACTCTTCCTTTCTGGCACAGTAAGATGTTCCCAGCTGACGTTTGGTTGGTTGTTTTGCTTTTGCCTTTCAGTGTGTGTACATGTGCACATGTGTGTGTGCATGCACGTATGTGTGCATGTGTGTGTGTCTTTGTGTGTGCACATGCCCTTGTGGAAGCCAGAGATTCAGTTCTCTCTTCTCATGGTTCCTGAAGATTCCATGGTTCCTGGGACTGTCAGGCCTGGCAGCAGGCTCCTTTAGCCAGCAAAGCTGTCTTTCCAGCCTGCTCTTAGGGCTTTCAGTTTTACAATCAGCCTTCTCTTCAAGGAGTGCTGGTGAATTTTAAAGGAAACATGATATTTAGAAGCCTATATCTGGTTCTAGGTAGTCTTGCTTCTATTGCAGTATAGTTGCTTTTAGCCCTCTCTGTGAGTAGAGAAAGGAGGCAGATGTGTTTGTGTCACAACGTGTGGTGGCTGAAGTCACATCATACACCAATACCTCCTACTGTTGACCATTACCAAGGAATTTGCTCCAGCCTTCCCATGGGTAACTTCCTCTCCAACTGAATGTGTTGGCTTGAAGATGAAAGCAGGAAGATCAAGAGTTCAAGATGACCCTTGGTTCCATAGGAAATTTGAGGCCAATCTTCCCTTACCAACAGGGAGAAGGCTGGCTCTGTTTATATTTTCTTCAGTAATATTTACTTTAAGTAATCTACTCTCTAATGATAAAGGACCCTCTCTTCACCTCAACCTACATCTCCTAAGCATACTGTCCACCCACTCTGAACCAGCTTAAGTCTTGAGCTTACACTGCACTTGACCTGCATTTGCATCTACTTATGTAAGTTCTGACCCTCTGGCAGAGGCAGAATGCCAGCTTACTGCAACTTCTAAAAGTATCACAACTCCTGCAAATGACAAAACAAACAAACAAACAAACAAACAAAAACAAAAACAAAAAAAACCCAAGGCAAAACATGAAACCTACTGTGCATGTACCAGAATTGTTGACCTGTTTTATATCAAAGTTGTCTGTAAGAGTCCCCAAGGTTTGTTCCTAACCCTCAGGAAATGATTAAGAGTTAATAAGTATGAAATAATTGTTAGCCACCTTCAAGATGAAAAAACTTTGGAAAGCACTTGACTGAGAAGCCACCATAGCTCTGGAAGGAATCAGCTGTGTGTCTTTTAATGAAAGCATAGCATTGCCACAAGGCATTTCTGTCAAAAATGTATAATTTGGACCTGCTAGATAATACAGACATTATACTAAGTAATTAGTCCATGCTCTTAAAAAACCCAAAGGCATAAAGGCCTTTGTAAAAGGCCATGCTCTTAAAATACCCAAAGGCATAAAGGCCTCAGTAGGAAGTATTCCAGCTGAGATGTGAATTCCAGCTAAGTCCATGCTCTTAAAAAACCCAAAGGCATAAAGGCCTCAGTAGGAAGTATTCCAGCTGAGATGTGAATTCCAGCTAAGCATGCCATATGGTCTTAACACGCCCTACAGTTGTAAGCATGCCATATGGTCACATTTGGTCCAGGAGCTTGGAAACAACAAGTGAGGGCACTATGGTAACCAACATGGTAAGGCCATGTGTTGTTGAGCACTGGAGATAGGAAGGTTAATTCCAAAATGGCTGTAAGACTAACATTTGAAAAACTGACAATGATCTCAGAGGGTAAAAAGTGAAAATGCTTTCCTTCAATACCCAAGATTTGGCTATGGTTTGTTTGTGAAATGACTGAGGGTTCAACATCTTCTAGTTTTCTTCACTTAATTTTAAATGTTGTTGCTACTATTGTGTGTGTGTGTATGTGTGTGTGTGATAGCATGTGCTGATGTCAAATAACACGTTATGGAGTTGCTCTCCTTCCACCTTCATGTGGGTCCAGGGGTTGAGCTCAGGTTATTAAGTCTGATCGCTAAACCATTTTTGTGGATCCTTATTTTTCTTTTATTAACTATCAAATTATTTCTAGTACTAAGGCATATACAAAGTTGAGGTTAAGAGTATCTCTTCCAGCCAGGAGGGGGTGGTGCACACCTTTAATCACTCAGGGAGAAGCAGGGAGATTGAGATAAATTCCAGATCAACCTGGCTTATAGAATGTGAGTTAAAGGACAGCCAGGGCTACACGAACCTCTCTTCCCCCCCCCCCCTCTCTCACACACACACACACACACACACACACACACACACACACACACACACACACACACACGACTTCCCCCCCAAAATATTTTTTAATACAAAAAAAACCCTAGCAATATACAATAGCTAAACTTTGTTTAAAATAAATCTTTTCCTATATAGTTGCTAAAACCTGGGAGCAAACAAGATCTTTGGCAGATCTTTCCTCAATACTATGACAGGATACCTGAGGAAAGGATGCTTCAGAAGTTCTAGCCGTCTGTAGTTCTCCAGCACAGTCAGACATGGTGGGGGAGGTGGGGGAGGACGGTGGCAGCTGGGCTTAGCATTAACATTCAGGAAGCCAAGGGAGAGGCTGGTGCTCAGCACACTTACTCATGTTCACTCAGTGTCTGAATGGAGGTCCTGAGTGGTCTTTGCATGGAAACGATGAAAGCACTAGCGTGCTGGAGACGCCAGGACCACAGGATCTTCACTGAGGTGAAGCTCAGCCATGTGCAAGGTTTGGTATGTTCTGAGTGCAGAGCTGGAGGGCAGGACCACTCGAGCTTTTTTGATCCCAGGAGATCCCACCAGGAGCTCCGGATGCCAGACACAGAGTTTCAGGATTTGTTTTTTTCCCTGCTGAGTTTTAGTCTTGCTTTGGTCTGATTGTCCCTACCTCCCTTTCTGAAATGTTTCATTGTAGTTGGAAGTGTGCAACTTACTTCGTATGTTATAGGGGCTCATAGTTAAAAGGCTGCCTGAGTATCAGAACAGTGCCTTACTTACACTTCTGTGCAATGTTAAAACTACTAAAGGCTTCTGAGATTGAATCACATGCATTTGCTTTATAGATGGCCATGAGTCTGTGAGAGCTCCTGTACCCTTTGTGCATACAAAACAAGAGCATGGATAATGCTGTTGAGTTGTGCTGCTTGGTTAGGAGTGCACCTACCCACTTGGAGCACAATGTCAGTGACTGTCGTCTGCTTTGTAGGCTGACTCTGGAGAGACGTGGCCCAAGGAAGGCACTACTCCAATGTAACCTCTTTCTACTTCCTGTGACCTAGTCTGCAAACTCCCTCAAATGTGTCCAAAGGTTTGTCTCCTAGGTGATTTTTGATTCTGTCGGGTTGAAAATCAATACTGACCATCATAGCAGGTAAAGAGATAAATGAACTGTGATACAGCTAGATAACAGGATACTTATTACTGAGTGTTACAGGAATTGAGCTTTCAAGTCACTGATGAGATGTGGGTGCCTAAATGTTTGGTATGGAAAGAAAAAAACAATGTCAGAATGGTGTGTACTCTATGAATAGAATATGCTGGCACTCTGGGTTTCACTGTCTGCTTAAGGGTCTGCAGGAGGAAGGGATGAACAGGCAGAGCACAGATGGAGAATACGTATCATTAACTAGGAACTCTATGCAACCATGTCAACAGTGGGAGGTGATGATAACAGAGGACTATGTATTTATGAAGCAGAACATTTATGGACAAATTTTTTATACCTTATCCTTGATCTTATATATACCTCAAACTATTCTAAAACATAAAATCTGTTAAAGAATTCTTATAGCTACATGTCACCTAGAAAAAATATTTGAACATGGACAGTAGTTCTGTGTTCCCAACTTGTTTCTCAACATAGGACCATCAGACACCCCACCCCCACCCCAATGAAAGCCAAGCTGATTGCCCCTGCATATTTGGAATCTGCTTATTACATATAAGGCTGTATGCATGCCTGTCAGCATGCCTACCCGATCCCTGTGGTACTCAAGTAGAGGACTCAACATGTCTTCTTCTGCCACTCTGTTTCCCTCCATGTCCTACTGACATTTAACTCTGCCCTCACTCTCAGCCTCTGAGCTACAGCATCTCCCTGAAGGGCAATTGGCATTTGCACAGCCGCTGGTCTGGAGAGTCCTGTGCCTACAATGTGGAGTAACAAGAAGTCTCACATGCTTAGGGCGTCATCATACACCAGGTACATTTACACAATAGAGTAGTATTCAGCCATCAAGAACGGTGAATTCATGAAATTCTCAGGCAAATGGATGGAACTAGAAAATATCATCTTGAGTGAGGCAACCCAATCAAAAAAGGACACACATGGTATGTACAAATTGACAAGTGGATATTAGCCCAGAAGCTCCCAATACCCAAGATACAATTCACAGACCACATGAAGCTCAAGAAGAATGAAGACCGAAGTGTGGGTGCTTCAGTTCTTCTGAGAAGGGAAACAAAATATTCACAGAAGCAAATATGTTGAAAAAGTGTAGAGCAGAGACTGAAGGAAAGGTCATCCAGAGACTACACCACCTGGAGATTCAGCCCATATACAGTCACCAAACCCTGACACTATTGCGGATGCCAAGAAATGCTTGCCGAAAGGAGCCTGATGTGGCTGTCCCCTGAGAGGCTCTGCCAGAGCCTTACAAAAACAGAGGCAGATGCTCATAGCCAACCATTGGACTGAGTGTGGGATACCCAATGGAGGACTTAGAGAAAGGACTATAGGACCTGAAGGGGTTTGCAACCTCATAAGAAGAACAACAATATCAACCAACCAGACCCCCCAGAGCTCCCAGGAACAAAGCCATAAACCAAACATGGCTCTAGCTGCTTGTGTAGCAGAGGACTGTCTTGTCAGGCATAAATAGGAGGAGAGGCCCTTGGTCTTATGAAGGCTTGATCGATGCCCTAATTTAGGGGAATTGATGGCAGGGAGGTGCGAGTGGGGTGGGTGGAGGAACACCCTCATAGAAGTAGGGGGAGCAAGAATGGGATAAGAACTTTCCAGGAGGTGGTGGGTGGGGTGGAGAAACTGGGAAAGGGGATAACATTGGAAATAGAAATGAAGAACACATCCAATAAAAATCTGTTTACTCATTTATGAATGTTAATATGTGTGCTTTCACATTACACACTAAAAACAACTAATTGCAACATTATCCAAGAACTAACTGCATTATCTAAGAACCATAGCACACTATCTGGCCCTTTAAAGGAACTGGGAGTTAGTGATGTATGCTTTTAGTTCCAGCACTTGGGAGACAGAGGCACGTGTGCTCACTCAGAATTCAAGGCCAGCCTGGTCTACATGGTGAGTTCTAGGACAGCCTGGGCTACAGAGTGAGTTCCAGGATATACAGAGAAATCCTGTCTCAAAAAACAAAGCAAAACAAAACAAAGCAACAAACAAAAACAGCCTGTCTGCCTCTATTACAGTTGAGGAAGAAGCTAGTATACCAGGTATATATGATGACGCAATTTGAATTTTATTTACATATGTGCAACCCTCTAATAACTCAATTTGAAATTAAGAAACATTTTTTTCACTGACTATGGATTAGAGAAATGCAAACAAGCAAGTAAGCAAACAAACAAACATCTCCATTAGCTCCATCATAGAAACAACTCTAAAAGAAACCAAAATTAAAAATGATAGCAACAACAAATCCCAAAGAGCTCCATACAGCTCACACAGAAACTGCAGTCACACAGGATTGCTGCAAAGCAGGAGGGCAAACCATGGGCTCAGCTAGGTCTTAGATAGTTTTCTATATGTTACCCTGCTGATTGCCAATAGATTGTCCATAGGATAGAGAGAGGGGTAGGGGAGACGGACTGACAAAGAGACAGAACTATTACCTGTGGTCTTTGATAAATCACTCTGGCATAGAAGCTGCAACGTGTAGTGCACTCATTAGTCTGCAAAGACATAGACTGAAAATATCACACAAAGCACATAGAAACAATACAAGTATTTAAAGAAGTTGTTAGAAACACGGTCATTACCTGGAGAATTTCTTTTAAGCAGCGGACAACTGGAGGCTGGTAAAGCTTAGAAATGTGGTCTCCTTCAATTGCATCCATTTGTCCCAGACTCGGATGTGCAGAGAAGATATAACAGAAGATAGGAGGAGGCAGATAAGTCTTTGTCTGTTTAGCATAAAGGAAAATGCAGAGTAAGAATGTCTTTTAAGGGGAATCAGTATCCCTGACCTCAAGCTTTACTACAGAGCAATAGTGTTAAAAACCGCATGGTATTGGGTACAGTGACAGGAGGTACATCAATGGAATAGAACTGAAGACCCAGAAATGAACCCACACACCTATGGTCACTTGATCAAGGAGCTAAAACCATCCAGTGGAAAAGACAGACTTTTCAACAAATGGTGCTGGTTCAACTGGAGGTCAGCATGCAGAAGATGCAAATTGATCCATTCTTATCTCCTTGTACTAAGCTCAACTCTAAGTAGATCAAGGACCTCCACATAAAACCTGACACACTGAAACTAATAGAAAAGAAACTGGGGAAGACCCTCGAGGACATGGGCACAGGGGAAATTTTCCTGAACAGAACACTAATAGCTTATGCTCTAAGATCAAGAATTGACAAATGGGACCTCAAAATTGCAAAGATTCTGTAAGGCAGAGGACACTGTCAATAGGACAAAACAGCAACGAACAAATTGGAAAAAGATCTTTACCAACCCTACATCTGACAGAGGGCTAATATCCAATATATACAAAGAACTCAAGAAGTTAGACTCCAGAGAGCCAAATGACCCTATTTAAAAAATAAACAGAGCTAAACAAAGAATTTTCACCTGAGGAATACTTAATGACTGAGAAGCACCTAAAGAAATGTTCAGTATCCTTAGTCATCAGAGAAATGCAAATCAAAACAATCCTGAGATTTCACCTCACACCAGTCAGATTGGCTAAGATCAAAAACTCAGGAGACAGCAGGTGTTGGTGAGGATGTGGAGAAAGAGGAACACTCCTCCACTGTTGGTGGGATTGCAAGCTAGTACAACCACTCTGTATATCAGTCTGGCGGTTCCTCAGAAAACAGGGCATGATACTACCGGAGGACCTTGTTATACCTCTCCTGGGCATATATCAAGAGGATCCCCCAGCATGTAATAAGGACACATGCTCCACTATGTTCATAGCAGCCTTATTTATAATAGTCAGAAGCTGGAAAGAAACTAGATGTCCCTCAACGGAGAAATGGATACAGAAAATGTGGTATATATACACAATAGAGTACTATTCAGCCATTAAAAAAAATGAATTCATGAAATTCTTAAACAAATGGATGGAAGTGGAGAATATCATTCTAAGTGAGGTAACCCAATCACAAAAGAACACACATGGTATGCACTCACTGATAAGCCCAGAAGCTTGGACTATCCGAGACACAATTCATATATCAATTGATGCCCAAGATGAAGGAAGAACAAAGTGTGGATGGATACTCTGGTCCTTCTTAGAAGGGGGAACAAATACCCACAGAAGAAGATACAGAGACAGAATGTGGAGCAGAGACTGAGGGAAAGACCATCCAGAGACTGCCCCACCTAGGGATCCCTCCCATATACAACTAAAAACCCAGATACTATTATCAATGCCCACAAGGAGTGTTGAGGAGCTGGGTATAGTTGTCACCTGGAAGGCTCTGCTAGTGCATGATAAATACAGAGGGGGACACTTTCAGCCAGGGGGAACTGAGCACCTGGTCCCCAATGGGGGAGCTAGAGAAAGGACCCAAGGAGCTGAAGGGGTTTGCAGCACCATAGGAGGAACAACAATATGAGCCATCCAGTACTCCCAGAGCTCCTAGGGACAAAACCATCAACCAGAGAGTACACATGGAGTTACCCATGGCTCCAGACACATAGGCAGCAGAGGATGGCCTTCTTGGAGGGAGGAGAGGTCCTTGGTCCTGGAAAGGCTCGATGCAGCAGTGTAGGGGAATACCAGGACAGGGAAGCAGGAGGAACAGGGGAGGGGAGACAGCTTATGGGGCTTGGGGGGGGGACCAGGAAAGGGGAAATCATTTGAAATGTAAATAAAGAATATATCTGATTAAAAGAAAAGAAAGTGAATTTACATTAAAAACTGTCTTTTAAAAGATTGAAAAATACTATTACCATAAGTTCTTTAGTATACATATGTTTATGCTTGGCTTGATGGTACAGGCCTATGATTTCAGCTTGAGCAGCAGAAACACAAGGATCACAAGTTCAAGGCTTGCCCAGGCTACAGGAAGACTTCATGGACAGTCTTCTCCATTCAGTGCGACCTGTATAACTCAGTGGTAAAGAACTTACCCAGGATTAAGAGGACCCTAGCTTTAATTCCTGAGACTGGAGTGAACACGCACGCATGGACACACGCACAATTTGCTTTTGGATGTATAGTCTCAAGGGAAGGTTAGATAAGAAATGGGTTATTTTGTGTATTGGGCAGACCAAGTAAGAATACTCTGCATAGATTTAAGATTTCATTTTAGATTTAGTCTTCACACCAGACATAGTAGCATAAACCTATAATTTCAACTCTTGGGAGGGAGAAGAAGGGGCTTTCTAAGATACTTCCTAAGGCCCAGTGTCAAAACAAAAACAGAAGGAGAAGAAATTTATTCTTCAGACTATACTGAAAGTACTATTTCAGGGTTGTGTCTTCTTCTACAGTCTGCAGACAGGCATTTTTGAGAAGGATTATGCTCTCTGGCACATACTCACATGTCATATATGTAGCACCCTGGTAAAAAGCCAGCTATGAGAAGCTAGGGAGATGGCTCAGTAGGGCAAGTTCTTGCTACAAAGTTCAGTTCTCCAGAACCCACAAACAAGAGGAATGGAGACAGAAGGACCCTAAAGGCTCACTTTCCAGGCATTCTAATCAAAATGGTGGGCTTCAGGTTTGAGCAAGATCTTCCTTCAAACACCTGACGTGGAGAAGCAACTAAAGAAAGATATTCTGACCTCGAGCTTTGGCCTCCAGATAGACCTGTTAGATGCATGTGTGGCCATTTCTTCACAAGGTGGTAAGGAAAAGGGAGTTTTCTGCTGACTATCTGTGGATCTAGTGTATGTCCCAACTGCTAACTAAGTGCAAAGAAATGGGAAAGATGTGGTGTCTGCTTCCAAATGAGGCTATCTAGGAATCTGACTTACAGATCATGGTTGAGTTTGGTGGTCCACACTTCCCGAATGAGGCTATCTAGGAATCTGACTTGCAGATCATGGATGAGTGTGGTCCACACTTGCAATCACAATACTTGGGAAGCTGAAGCATCTGGATGGTTTTGAGTTTAAGGTCAGTATAGGCTCCAGAGTGAGGCCAAAATGCAAAAATATATATTTTTCACAAAAAACTGAAATATAAACAAAAATTTATCAAGAATTTACCAGAGAAACAGGAAAAAACCATGAGAATGTTGGCAGGAGAGGAGCTGCAGCCACGGTTCTAGATGGCATTCATACATCACTCCAGACAAGGGACTAGCTGCAGAGCTCCTGTTGCCCAAGAACGACATGGGCTGTATGACTTCAGTGGGAGTACGTAAGTCCATTCCTGAGAAGGGCAGGTGTCTGTGCACACAGGGCTTTTCCAAGGCGGGGCTTACCTCTCCACTGGGCTGGCCACAGGAAGGCTCAGTAAGAGGTATCAGTGGGGGCCACAAACTGTCAATTAAACTGAAGAGCCCTGGTGCCCTGAAACAAGAAGAGACACTGTTGGAGGAATTCATCAACAAACATTTGCCAATAAAGTACCAAACAGCAAGCTATTTAGGAACTTAAAGAAGACAGTTCTTTATACTGTGATGAACCTGCATGCGGCATGTCATCACTAAAATGGATATGCAGAAAACACTTGAAGAGCAGGCAGGCACACCTTGACACCAGTGCATGGAGCCTAAGGATAGGAAGATTAAGAATTTGAAGAAATCCCTGCTAAATGGAAAGCAGTGACTAAAAGATTAAAATTGTTTTGAGCGGTTATCTGAGAAGGGTTTGGAGGCAATATTTGTATTTCCCTTTGGATTGGTGTGTGTGTGTGTGTGTGTGTGTAAGTACATATATAATTTTGTTTAATACAAAATTATAAAACATTTATAGATAAAATATATTACCATGTATGCCTTATATATAATTATCACTACTCTTGACACTGTACATGTCTATGTGGGTGCATGTGCCACAGTGACAAGTAGTTTTACCCAGTTTTTTTAAGTTTTTTTGTTTTTTTTTTATTGATATTCACTCCTGCGACTGAGCCAGGAACGCAGAAAACACCCCAGTGTAAGATCACTTGGGACCCAGTGCGCCAGGGCCCCACCTGCACCCAGGAGCTGGGCAGCGCCACAGTCATCTGTGCACCTACACTGACAGGGGACATCTGCCCTGCAAGGAGTCCTGCATTTAGAGGGAGTCCCATGTTTAGAGGTGAGGCCGCCATCTTTGCTCCTGTGACAGAGCAGGCAGGTGCAGCCAGGTACGCAGGGAACACCTGAGTGTAAGATCAGTTGGGACACAGTCCACCAGGGCCCCACCTGTACCACAGTCATCTGTGCACCTATCCTGCCAGGGGACATCTGCTCTGCAGTGAGTCCCACGGTTAGAGGTGAGGCCACCATCTTCACTCCTGCAACTGAGTGGGTTGTTACAGCCAGGAACGCAGCAAACACTGAGTGTAAAATCACTTGGGACTCGGTCTGCCAGGGACCCACCTGTACCCAGGAGTTGGGCAGCTCCATAGCACTCTGTGCCAGGGGAGAGCCAGTCACCCAGGGGTGCTGAGACAGGCTTGCAGGCACACAGGAGGGACAAGCACCAGCCAGAGACAGCAGGACAAACTAACACCAGAGATAATGTTACTAACTGAAATCAAGGCAACACTGTACCATCCAACCCAATTCTCCCAAAACAGCAAGCCCTGGATACCCTAACACACAAAGCAAAGATTTGGATTTAAAATCACAGGTCATGATGCTGATGGAGGGCTTCAAGAAGGACACAAATAACTCACTTAAAGAAATACAGGAGAACACAAGTAAACAGGAAGAAGCCCTTAAAGAACTACAGGAAAACACAACAAAACAGGTGAAGGAGTTGAACAAAACCATCCAGGATCTAAAACTGGAGGCAGAAACAATAAAGAAATCACAAAGGGAAACCACTCTAGACATAGAAAACCTAGGAAAGAAGTCAGGAGTCATGGATCCAAGAATCAACAACAGAATACAAGAGATAGAAGAGGGAGTAGAAGCAGGATGATCAGATGTTTAAATGAGTTTTACACTAGCTTGCACTAAATGACCTTGACCAAAAACAAACAAACAAACAAGCAATCTAAAAATTTAACACAAACCCCATCAAAATTCCAACACAATTATTCACAGACATGTAAAGAACAATTCTCATTTTCATATGGAAAAACAAAAAACCCAGGATAGTGAAACAATTCTTGGATATATTCTTTATTTACATTTCAAACATTATCCTCTTTCCCAGTCCCCACCCCCCTTCTGGAAACCCCATATCCCATCCTCCCTCCCCCTGCTTCTATGAGGGTGTTCCTTCACCCACCTACTCCCACCTCTCTGCCCTCAATACCCCTATGCTGGGGCATCTATCATTTTGGTCCTTCATAGGATCAACGACCTCTCCTTCCATTGATGCCTGACAAGACAAACCTGTACTTCAAATGCTGCTGGAGCCATGTGTACCCTTATTCCCTGGGTAAGGAGCTCTGGGGGTGTGGGGATTCTGGTTGGTTGATATTGTTGTTCTTCATATGAGGTTGCAAATCCCTTCATCTCCTTTATATATTCTTTATTTACAGTCCTTTCTCTAACTCCTCCATTGGGGACCCTGTGCTCAGTCCAATGGCTGGCTGCAAGCATCCACCTCTGTATTTGTAAGGCTCTGGCAGAACATCTCAGGAGACAGCCCTATCAGGCTCCTCTCAGCAAGCATTTCTTGGCCTCCACAACAGGATCGGGGTTTGGTGATTGTTTATGAGATGAATCCCCAGATAGGACAGTCTCTGGATGGCCTTTCCTTCAGTCTCTCCTGCACACTTTATCTCCATATTTGCTCCTGTGAGTATTTTGTTCCCCTTCTCAGAAGAACTGAAGCACCCACTCTTTGGTCTTCCTTCTTCTTGAGCTTCATGTAATCTGTGCATTGTATCTTGGGTATTGGGAGCTTTTGGACTGATATTCACTTATCAGTGAGTACATACCATGTGTGTTCTTTTGTGATTGAGTTATCTCAATCAGGATGATATTTTCTAGTTCCATCCATTTGCCTAAGAATTTCATGAATTCATTGTTTTTAATAGCTGAATAATAATACTCCATTGTGTAAATATACCACAGTTTCTGTATCCATTCCTCTGTTGAAGGACATCTGGGTTCTTTCCAGCTTCTTTCTGGCTATTATAAATAAGGCTGCTATGAACATAGTGGAGCATGTGTCCTTATTACATGTTGGAGCATCTTCTGGGTATATGCCCAGGAATGGTATAGTGGTGCTATGTCCAATTTTCTGAGGAACCGCCAAACTGATTTCCAGAGTGGTTGTACCAGCTTGTATTCCCACCAGCAGTGGAAAAGTGTTGCCCTTTTTCCACATTCTCGCCAGCATCTACTGTCTCCTGAGTTTTCCAAAGAGGCTCTGCAGGTGCCTGACAAATATACAGTAGATGCTCTCAGCCAATAGTTGGATTGAGCACAGGGTTCCCAATGGAGGAGCCAGAGAAAGGACCCAAGGAGTTAAAGGGGTTTGCAGCCCCATAGGAGGAACGACAATATGAATCAACCCCCAGAGCTCCCAGGGACTAAACCACCAACCAAAGAGTACATGTGGAGGGACTCATGGCTCCAGCCACATATGTAGCAGAGGATGGCCTTGTTGGATATCAATGAGAGGAGAGGCCTTTGGTCCTGAGAAGGCTCGATGCCCCAGGATAGGGGGATGCCAGAACAGGGAAGCAGGACTGGGTGGGTTGGTGAGCAGGGGAGGGGGGATGGGACTGGGGGTTTTCGGAAGGGAAACAAGGAAAGAGGACACCATTTGATATGTAAATAAAGACAATATCCAAGAAAAAAAAAAGAAAAAACCAAGTATCTTCTAACTGTTAAAAAAGATGTTTTCTATATATCATAATTGGACAAATTAATTATTTTGACCTACATTTTTAGAAACAATCATATTTTGCTAAGGTTTATAAGTAGTGTATTTTGTGAAAGTTTAGGAGAGTTGCTAACAAACAAAGTAAGGGGCATAAAAGACGCACTACCTTGTTTTCTGGGCTATGGGTGGATGACCAACAGTGGATGATGTCACTAATAGGCAATTATAACATCCAACATTCCAAAAGTATTTAGTAATTTGTTTTCAAGAAACACAGCTTCCAAAAGAACAAAAAGATACTCCAAATATTTATTTGGATGGCTGCAGGCCAAAGCAAAGTGAAATGCATAAAATAAAGAAATGAGTCTTAACTCCTAAAAGTATCAAATATTTTGCCAGCAAGTAAAATATGGAACAGGATTCAAACATTTTTTGGTAAGGCTGTATATACATAGAGAGTCCTCGCTGAGCATGAGTGACAGCTGGGGCAGATTACGTGCTGATGGATTATCTGGATCACTGACACTCCCTATGGGAAGCCTAGTTCCCAGAGTAACACATAAGAGCCGTGTTAACTGTTAAGTACATATATAGCATGATGGTGGAAGAACATCAATTCTACACAGGTGAAGATACCTGCTCTCAGGCCTGGCTATGACTATCTGTATCAGAATTTCAACATTGTGTTCCCACAGTCTCTAGCCTAAGGGGCTCTCTGGGCTATCATGAGCCGGGTTCAGGACTGAGTCATGAGGCACTCTTACCAGAGCAGCCTTGCTGGAGTGAGTCTAATGGTAGATATTTGACCTAACTACTCTGTCTTCAAAGTTCTGATTTGAGAAGTGTTGATACAAATATTCTAGTTAGGACTGAAGTCGGGGTCAGCTTTAGTAAGAATGGGGTTCATATACCCAGTCAAGCTTGCCTTATGTGTAGATATGCTTTCCAAACTCCTGAGCAAATAAATCTTCACTTTCACCCCAGAATCATACAATGTAATTGCATTATAATATAGGAATACAAAAAAGGAGGTAATTGCAATTAAGACACATATGTATAACAGATAGAATACTCTTATACCTGCGAAGTTTATCCTACAGCAGATCTGTTTATGGAATATAATTCTTCCAGGTCCATAAACTCTCAAACAGAGCCGTCACTCATCTGAAAAGTGTTACAGTAAGGGCTGACAGGACAGAGACTCAGCTACCAGGAAATGGTGAATGTTCATGATTTAGAATGGTCACACTGGGGGGTCATCATGCAAATGATTCAGAATGCTACTGACTTGTAACGGGCTTACTGTAATTATACTAGAAGCTCAGGTGTTACTATAATTAAATAATTATCAATAATGAAGGAGTAATATGTGACTTGAAGAAAGATAACAGTGAGTTTGAGAACCCCAGATTTATTATTTATAGTATTTAATTATATCATAGGATACTTTTTTTTTTTTGGATTTGGTTTTTTCGAGACAGGGTTTCTCTGTGTAGCCCTGGCTGTCCTGGAACTCACTCTGTAGACCAGGCTGGCCTCGAACTCAGAAATCCGCCTGCCTCTGCCTCCCAGAGTGCTGGGATTACAGGCGTGTTCCACCACTGCCCGGCGGGATACTTTTTTTAAAAAAGGTTTCTTCATAGATATGCCCTTTGGTGAGACAGAGGCATGCATCTTACAGCCAATTGTGCTGGATAGTTTTATGTCAACTTGACACAGACTACAGTCATCTATCTGCAAGGAGGGAACTTCAACTAAGAAAATGCTTCCAGGGTTGGAGAGCTAGCTCAGTAGTTAAGAGTACTTGTTATTCTTGCAGAGGACTGGATTTGATTCTCAATATCCACAAGGCAGTTCACAACTGCCTGTAACTCCAGTTACAGGGGATCTGATGCCTGCTTTTGACCTCCTTGTGCGCATGGTACACACAGATCCATGCAGGCAAAATACTTTTATCTGTCAAATAATAAAATGAATTTAAAAAAAAAAAAAGAAAAAGGAAAAGGAAAAAAAGTGCTTCTATAACGCTGGGCTACAGGTAACCATCTGGGGCACTGATGGGGGACAGCCCAGCAGTCCCTGGGTTGGTCCTGGGGTCTGAAGGAAAGCAGACCGAGGAAGCCATGGGAACAACCAGTAAGCAGCAGCCCTCCATGGCCTCTGCAGGCTCCTGCCTGTGCTTCCCGCCCTGCTTGAGTCCCTGCCCTCACTGCTCTTGATGACGAGCACCTACATAGAACCCTTCCCACCCCAGGTGCTGTGGATACTGGTGTCTCAGCACAGGGACAGTAACCCCAACTAAGACAACAACTATCATCAAATTGGATTTGTGGCACAAACTATAGAAGAAATCCATGTCCAGTGCTACAAACCTTGCACAGATCTTACTGCTTTCATTTTGCTAAGCAGATGTGTTATCAAACTGCTTAGTAACATTTATATTCATCCAGTAGACAACTGTTATGTAGGCAGAAATTAAGGTAGACACAAGTAACAAGCCACAGTGTTGAGTGCTCTTATCTAAATCGGACTTTAATGTCCCCCCATATTCACGGAAGAGGAGACACACAGGTTGTGGGGTGGGGAGGAGTGCGGTGAAATGTTGCCTTCTGGATATGACACAGCCTTGTACTTCTGAATGTACAGCAGCACAGACCTGAGATTAAGTCGTTAGTAAGATGAGTGAGTGCTCCAGAGGGCAGCACTAGTTGGAGTCACTGGGGAGCGGGAGCCCTTAGGATAGGAAGGAAAGGTGTTGGGACTGTCTGAGGGCCAGAGTGGAGATTAGAGGAGCATATGATCAAGGTACAATTTATCAACTTGACAAAAAATAAGTTAAAAATACTTAAAGAAGAAAAACCGTGTTCCTTATTCCTTCTAATGTACAGAACAAAATGATTACCGGTGAAGTAAGAACCATGGTTTGGACAGTCACTACGACATTTCCCACTGTTCAAGATGAGATGCCACAGCACGTGCCACATAACAAGATCTCAAGTAGCCTAAACTGGCCTCAAACCATGTAACTGATGATGGCTTTGAACGTCTGATCTTCCCATCTCTACCTCTTAAATTCTGGGATTACAGAGGTATGCCATCACACTCATAAAAAAAGCATTAATACTTGACAATTTAAAACAGTTTTGCTGATTTCAACACTCAGGGAGCAGAGGCAGGTAGATTTCTGCGAGTATTAGGCCAACTTGGTTTACATATATAAGAGTTCTAGGTCAACCAGGACTACCTAGTGAGATCCTGTCTCAAAGGGGGAAAAACATTTTATGCCTTTTCATTGAGTTAGAATTTTATGTACCTGCACTATTAAACAGGTTTTGTTTTGTTTTGTTTTTTTACAGTCATAGTTTAGAAAACTATAGAAAAGAAATCTTCAATTACAGGGTCAAGAAGTAAAATATACATACAACTTTTAAACATTTTTGTTTCTGTTTTCTGTTTCCCTTTATTATGACTTAAATGGTCAGATTTCATCAGTTGGTTCCAAGATGCTGAAAGTTCTTGCCAGCCAGGGTAGGGCCAGTGGGAAAATCTGGACTGATAGAAGGCTTTCCTTCTGACCTAGGTTTCTAGTTAAACAACTAGGTAAAAACTAATCCTGAATAGTTATTGTGGCAAATTTTGCTATCCTTAAGCTATCTTAACTTGAATCAGTATTCAAAGAGGTGAAAATAATATTACCAGAATATATTAATTTCTAGAAATGAGAGGACTTTAAAAAACTAAAGATTTAGATAATAGTATATTTGTGGAACAAATATAAATGTTAACAACAATTGTCTTACTTAGGTTTCCACTGATATGAAGATACACCATGACCAAGGCAAATCTTATAAAGGCAAACACTTAATTGGGGCTGGTTTATAGGTTCAGTCCATGATCATCAAGGTGGGAAGCAAGTCAGCATTCAGGCAGGCATGGCGCTAGAAGAGCTGAGAGTTCTACATTTTTATCTGAAGGCAGCTAGGAGAAGACTGTCTTCAAGGCAGCTAGGAAGAGGGTCTCAAAGCCCATGCCCACAGTGACACACCTCCTCCACCAAGGCCACGCCTCCTAACAGTGCCACTCACTGGGCCAAGCACATTCAAACCACCACAACTAATATTTTTACTAGAGACATTTCACTTCATACATGTGATATACTGCTCTTATCTGTTTTCTTTTAATTTCAACAAAATATTAATCAGAAGGGTGTTTAATTATTTTGATTATCAATTATGTTTCTCTAGGGATACTGTATGGTCACTTAACTACCAGTCTTACTTTAGAGTCCAAGTATGAGCAATCCTGACTTAAGGTCTTAATAAAAATCTGAGATAAAAGACAAAAAGTTGGCTTTTTATTTGTTATTATGTAACACCTTCCAGCATGTTCTTACCTTCCTCTTGTAGCTTTCTGTAGAACCTTCACTCCTGACATGCTGCAGGTCCTCCCTTCTAACTGTCTGTTCTTCCAGAGGGCGCTGTTCAAGTACACTTCTCCGAACATCCCACAGGCATCCTGCACTAGAAGGCAGGACCTGCAAAAAGCAGCATATTTATTTTCTAATTAAGAATCTTCTTCCCCAAAACTCTACCAAAGTCACCTTCATAATAATGAGTAAGGGCAAATGAGGTTGGATTCAAGTACACTGCTTTTTTTTAAATGTGTGTGTGTGTGTGTGTGTGTGTGTGTGTGTAATAGCATACACATATACACATGAAGGTCAGAAGACAACTTGTGGGAGGTGGTTGTCTCCTCTCATCATGCTGGTCCTGATGACTGAACTTAAATTGTCAGGTTCCACAGCAGCAGCTGCTTTTGCCCTCTGAACCATTTTTCGAAACTTTGTTTTGATTTTCTACATGCAAGTATTTAGATCACTAGCCACAAAACACAGTAGACAAAAATGTTTCTCAGCATGCATCCCCAGCCATTATGGTTGGAAAGCTGATAGAGATTATTGCCCTCCAAAGAGCACATGTCATTTTCCTCACTTTTGTCCTCTGCCCTTCTCAACAGTGAGAAGAGCTTCAGTACACAATGTTGAGAACGATAAAGTGAAAGTTCACTGAGAAGTCACAAAAATCATAGACATGCATATTTCCCAAAAAGAAAGATCAAGGTCATTCTTAGATAGGGCTTCTACTGCTGTGATAAAACCTCATGACCAAATGCAACATGGAAAGGAAAAGTATTATTTCATCTTACACTTCTAGGTAACAGTCTACCATGGAAAGAAGTCAGGGCAGGAACTCAAGATAGGAACATGTAGGAAGGAACTGAGGAGAGGTCATGGAGGTACTGGCTTACTTCTGATGTCTTACTCAGTCTGCTTTCCTATGGAACCTGGAGTTACCTGCACAGGGATGACACTGACTGCAGTGGAACTTTCTGTGTCAATCACTAGTGAACAAAATACACCATAGCATTGCCTATGAAGGGAGTTGGGACTTTTCAGAATCCATAGTTGAGGCAGCAAGCAGACTAGAGCCGGGGCACACTGGATAAGCTTGAAGCAAGGTTGTGGTTGAGCCATTCCACAAACAGACTGGCCATAAAAGATAAGGGGCATGCCTGGGAAAACTCCTATGGGTCATACACTATCTGGACTGGAGCCTCCTGCCTTTTGTCCCTTAGATGCAGTTTACTAACGTCAAAGTGACCTTCCTGCTAACAAAAATAAACCACCCTCCTACATTGCCATTGCCGACAGCCCGATCTGCACTTATGCAAACAAAACAAAACAAAACAAAACAAAACACCCCGCGCGCCAGAATCCCCCGCCAATGTCTGAATCAGCAAATCATGTGTAACTGTGCCAAACCCCCTGACAACCCCCCTGACTTTTCGTATATAAACCCCTAACTTTTAAGCCTCAGGGTCGACTCCTCTGTCTCCTGTGTAAGATACGTGTCGGCCCAGAGTTCTGATAATAAACTACCTCATGCGTTTGCAACAAGTCCGTCTCTCGCATTTCCTTGGGTGTACACTATCCCGAGAATGGAATGGGGGTCTCCCCAAAAGGAGGTCCTAAACCTACAGGCCAATGTTATGGAGGCATTGCCTCAATTAAGATTCCCTCCTTTTGAGCTATGTCTAGGTTTATGCCAAGTTGACAAAAGCAATGAGACAATGCTCAAACTAGAAGCCATGTGGATATGACATATAGCCAGGGACAAAATAGGATGATCCTCCCAATTTTAAGTTCAGAGGCAAGCATTCATAGAAGCCCATTATAAATGAGCTTCTGTTGTGGATGGGCTTGGTGCTGTTCTTGTGAACCAGTCCCCTAATGAATAAAGGAGCCCATCACTGGGCGAGTAGGCGGGACTTTCAGGTTGGATGAAGGGAGAGAGGAAGCAGGAGAGAGAGACTTCCCATTGGAATCCAGACAGCAGAGGGGAAAGATGCAGCTGCTACTGTCTCCTATTATCATGGAGGATCAGATTTTAACAAGGCTTACAAAATTAGGATTTAGTTGTTGCACCCAGAGACTGCATTACATTGTTTCTAAACTATTGTGTTGCGTTTTCCTTCATGAAGCGGCTCATCTGAGTTCAAGAGAGAAAGGTATGGCAGTCAAGCGTGGGTTTGCTTGAGCTTCTCCATGAAGGCCATGGGGGATTTACAGCAAGGTGTTGGTGTGGTAGTGACCTGGCACTGGGAACCTAAGGAGCTGGGTGGAGACGTTTTGGGAGCTCTGGGCCAGTGAACCTCCCAATCTCCAGTGCATGGCCTGCCCAGGCTGCCAGGGCAGAGAGTTAGAGGCACAAGCACAGGAACATGCTGGTTCTACTTTTTTAAATATTTCCCACAAGTTTCTAATTTTTTTTACTTTTACTTTCACCTTAGGTAAACAAAGATCAACTTGAAGTAACATATTCTCAAAAATGATTTCATGGAGTATAAAAAATTGTCAGTATTCATTGCTATATAAAGGAAAATACTAGATGCAAACAAAATAATGATGCAAAAGACAACACCTCTAGACCCCAAAAGCTCCATTAAGAGGAACAAAAACTCTAGGGTCTATGATGAAACCCCATGTGCAGGGCAAAAGCTCTATACTCCCTGAGGTCTTATTTATAAGGAGAAAACCTCTGGATTCCATGATGAAGCCTCATCCACATGGGAAAACATTTAGATTCCCCTATGAAGTCTCATCCACAGCAACAGAAATTCTACAGCAGTGGTTATCAGGCTTCCTAACACTGTAACCCTTTAATTTTGTGGTGATCTCAACCATAAAATTACTTTCATTGCTACTTCATAACTGTAACTTTGCTACTGTTTTGAATTGTAATGTAAATACTGGATATATGACCCTGTGAAAAGAGTTGTTGGACCTCAAAGATTGAGAAATGCTGCTCTAGATTCCATTAAGAAGCCCATTTGCTTTGCAGTAGAAAAATCAATGAAAATCCTGGAAATAAATGTAGTCATATTAAAATAATTAAAAACAAAAAATAAGTGAGTCTATGGAAAAAAGTCTGAGGAACAGAACTACTGAGGGATTGTAATGCTAAATTCACAAGAATGAAAGTTCATAACTTTTAAAAAAGTAAATTCACAAAAATATTAATATGACAGAAGGTATAAAAATGGACTGGCAGATATGACAAAGCAAACAGAATTTCAGAAACTAAAGTCACATTTATTCACATAGCAAACTCACTCATTTGAGTGTGGGAAATCGCTACATGCATCCATACAGTGTGCTTAAGGGATTGGGGTATATGTGGGGATGTTGCCAGAACTTAGTTTGCAAGTTGAGAGAGTAAACATAAGAAGGGTAGCAACAGTGGTCAGGACGAGACGAGCCCACTCCAGTGGGGTTCCCGAGAGCAAGTGCACAGGGACTGTAGTCACTTTTTTATTATTTTTATTGGTTATTTTATTTGTTTACATTTCAAATGTCCCCTTTCTCAGTTTCCCTTCTGCAAGCCCCCTATCCCTCTCCTGCCTCTATGAGGGTGCTCCTCACCGCCCTACCATTCCCACCCACCCACCAGCTCCTACCTCACTGCCCTAGCATTCCCCTATGCTGGGGCATTAAGTGTCCACAGGACCAATGGCCTCCCCTCCCATTGATGGCAGATAAGACAATCCTCTGCTACATTTGCAGGTGGAACCATGGGTCACTCCATGTGTACTCTTTGGTTGGTGGTTTAGTCCCTGCGAGCTCTGGAGAGTCTGATTAGTTGATATTGTTGTTCCTCCTATGGGGCTCCAAACCCCTTCAGCTCCTTCAGTCCTTTTCCTAACTCTTCCCTTGGGCTCCCTGTGTTTGGCTGCAAGCATCCACATCTACACTGGTCAGGCCAGAGGCTGACCAGGCTCCTGTCAGCAAGGGCTTCTTGGCATGAGCAGTAGTGTCTGTGTTTGGCGTCTGCATGTGGGATGGATCCCAGGTGGGGTACTCTCTGGGTGGACGTTCCTTTAGTCGCTGCTCCACTCTTAGTTCCAGTATTTCCTTTAGACAGGAACAATTCTGGGTTAAAATTTTTGAGATGGGTGGGTGGCCCCTTTCTTCAACTGGGGGCTGTGCCTATCCACTGGATATGATCTCTACAGGTTCTATCTCCCCTGTGTTGGGTATTTCGGCTAATGTCATCTCTGTTGGGTCCTTGGGACCACATGATCATCTCATTAGATGCTGAAAAAGCCTTTCACAAAATAAAACACTCCTTCATGTTAAAAGTCTTGGAAAGATCGGGAAATCAAGGTACATACTTAACAATAATAAAAGCAATATACAGCAAACCAATAGCAAATATCAAACTAAATGGAAACTTGATGCAATGCTTCAAATAAAGGACTAGGCAAGGCTGCCCACTCTCTCCATACCTATTCAATATAGTACTTGAAGTTCTAGCTAGCCCAATTAGACAACAAAAGGATGTCAAGGGGATACAAATTGGAAAGAAAGAAGTCAAAATATCAGTATTTGCAGATTATATTATAGTTAAGTGACCTCAAACATTATTCCTAAACCTAATAAACAACTTCAACAAAGTGACTGGATATAAAATTAATTCAAACAAATCAGTAGCATTCCTCTACTCATAGGATAAAAGGGCTGAGAAAGAAATTAGGGAAACAAGATCCTTCACAATAGTCACAAATGATACAAAATACCTTGGTGTGACTATAATCAAGCAAGTGAAAAATCTGTACAATAAGAACTTCAAGTCTCTGAAGAAAGAAATCGGAGGAGACCTTGAAGATGGAAAGATCTCTCATGCTCATGGATTGGCAGGATTAACATAGCAAAAGAGTGGTCATCTTACCAAAAGCAATCTACAGATCGAATGCAATTCCCATAAAAATTTGACCTCAATTCTTCACAGAGATAGAAAGAACAATTCTCAAATTTATCTGGAATAACAAAAAAATCCAAAAACAAACAAAAAAAACCAAACAAACAAACCCAGGATATTGAAATTTCTCTCAACAATAAGAGAAGTCATTGGGGAATCCCCATCGCTGACCTCAGGCTGTACTACAGAGTACACTGACTGAGTAGAGCAACTGAAAGGCAGAATGTCCTAACACACAGGGCAAGTAGACTGTGATATAAGGACGGAGCACACAAGACAGTGCTACCACAGGGAACACAGAACATAATAACAAGATTCTTAAAAGCAAGAAGCAGATGCCAACTTGAAAGAATATCTACTAGAATAGAAATTTAATTTATAGCTACTTTCTTTTTTATGCTTTAAAATTTATTTACATTATTGAACACATTTTTCACACAATATATTCTTTTTATATTAGATATTTGCTTTATTTACATTTTAAACGGTATCCCCTTTCCAAGTTACCCCTCCAAAATGCCCTTATCCTATCCCCCTCCTTCTGCTACCCCCCCATTTCCTGACTTTCATTGCCCTAATCTATGGAATTGAGCCTTCAGAGGACCAGTGGAGGTCCTTGATCCACTTGGACTTGAACTTTGTACAGGGAGATAAGAATGGAATAATTTACATCATTCTACATGTTAACTGCCAGTTGACCCAGCACCATTTGCTGAAAATGCTGTCTTTTATTCCACTGAATGGTTTTAGCTCCTTTGTCAAAGATCAAGTGACCATAGGTATGTGGGTTCATTTCTGGGTCTTCAATTCTATTCCATTGATCTTCCTGCCTGTCTCTGTGTCAATAACATACAGTTTTGATCACTATTGCTCTGTAGTAGAGCTTGAGGTCAGGGATCATAATTCCACCAGAAGTTCTTTTATTTTTGAGAATAGTTTTGCTATTCTGGGTTTCTTGTTATTCCAGATAAATTTTGAAATGGCTCTAACTCTATGAAGAATTGAATTGAAATTTTAATGGGATTGCATTGAATCTGTAGATTGCTTTAGGCAGGATGGCCATTTTTACTATATTAACCCTGCCAAACCATGAGCATGGGAGATCTTTCTATCTTCTGAGATCCTCTTCAATTTCTTTTTCCAGAAACTTGAAGTTCTTGTTGTACAGATCTTTCACTTACTTGATTAGAGTCACACCAAGGTATTTTATGTTATTTGTGACTATTGTGAAAGGTGTCATTTCCCTAGTTTCTTTCTCAGCCTATTTACCTTTGAGTATAGGAAGGATATTGATTTGTTTGAGTTAATTTTATATCCAGTCACTTTGTTGAAGTTGTTTATGAGGTTTAGGAATGTTTGAGGTCACTTAAGTATACTATCATATCATCTGCAAATAGTGATATTTTTTGACTTCTTCCTTTCCGATTTGTCCTTTTGACCTCCTTTTGTTGTCTAAATGGTCTAGCTAGAACTTCAAGTACTATATTGAATAGGTATGGAGAGAGTGGGCAGCCTTGTCTAGTCCTTGATTTCAGTGGGATTGCTTCCAATTTCTCTCAGTTTAGTTTGATGTTGGCTACTGGTTTGGTGTATATTGTTTTTACTATGTTTAGGTATGGCCCTTGAATTCCTGATCTTTCCAAGGCTTTTATCATGATAAAGTGTTCGATTTTGTCAAATGCTTTCTCAGCATCTAATGAATGATTATGTGTTTTTTTTTCTCCTTTGAGTTTGTTTATGTAGTGGATTATACTGATGGATTTCCATATATTGAACCATCGCTGCATCCCTGGGATAAAGCCTACTTGATCGTGGTGAATGATGGTTTTGATGTGTTCTTGGATTAAGTTGTCAAGAATTTTATTGAGTATTTTTGCATCAATATTCATAAGGGAAGTTGGTCTAAAGTTCTCTTTCTTTGTTGGGTCTTTGTGTGGTTTAGGTATCAGAGTAATTGTGGCTTCATAAAACAAATTGGGCCATGTTCCATCTGTTTCTACTTTGTGAAATAGTTTGAAGAGTATTGGTATTAGGTCTTCTTTGAAGGTCTGATAGAACCCTCAATTGAACCCATCTGGTCCTGGGCTTTTTTGGTTGGGATACTATCAATGATTCCTATTTCTTTAGGGGTTATGGGATTGTTTAAATCATTTATCTGATTCTGATTTAACTTTGTTACCTGGTATCTGTCTAGAAAATTGTCCATTTCATCTAGATTTTCCACTTTTGTTGAGTATAGGCTTTTGTACTAGTATCTGATGATTTTTTGGATTTCCTAAGTATCTGTTGTTATGTCTTCTATTTTCATTTCTGATTTTGCTGATCTGGATACTGTGTCTTTGCCCTCTGGGTAGTTTGGCTAAGGGTTTATCTATCTTGTTGGTTTTGTCAAAGAACCAGCTCCCGGTTTTGTTGATTCTTTGTATAGTTCTTTTTATTTCTACTTGGCTGATTTCAGCCCTGAGTTTGATTATTTCTTGCCCTCTACTCCTCTTGGGTGTATTTGCCTTTTTATGTTTTAGAGACTTCAGCTGTGCTGTTAAACTGTTAGTATATGCTCTTTCAAGTTTCTTTTTGGAGGCACTCAGAGCTATGAGTTTTCCTCTTAGCACTACTTTCATTGTGTTCCATAAGTTTGGGTATGCACTGCCTTCGTTTTCATTAAATTCTAAAGAGTCTAATTTCTTTCTTTATTTCTTCCTTGACCAAGTTATTGTTGAGTAGAATCTTGTTCAGTTTCCATGTGTATGTGGGCTTTCTGTTGTTTTTGTTGTTACTGAAGGCCAGTCTTAGACCACGGTGATCTGACAGGGTGCATGAAATTATTTCAATATTCTTATACCTGCTGAGGTCTATTTTGTGTATGTCATCTGCCCATGATCTTCTGGCTTTCATAGACTCTGGCAAGAAGTCTGGTGCAATTCTGTTAGGTCTGCCTTTATATGTCACTTGACCTTTTTCCCCTTACTACTTTTAATATTCTTCCTTTCTTTAGTGCATTTTATGTTTTAATTATTATATGACGAGAGGAATTTCTTTTCTAGTCAAATCTATTTGGAGTTCTGTAGGCTTCTTGTATGTTCATGGGCATCTCTTTCTTTACGTTAGGGAAGATTTCTTCTATAATTTTGTTGAATACATTTACTGGCCCTTTAAATTGGAAATCTTCACTCTCTTCTATACTTATAATCCTTAGGTTTGGTCTTCTCATTTTGTCCTGGATTTCCTGGATGTTTTGGGTTACAAGCTTTTTCCACTTCCCCTTCTCCTTGACTATTGTGTCAATGCTTTCTATGGTATCTTCTGCATCTTAGCTTCTCTTTTATCACTTATATTCTGTTGTTGATGACTCCTGACTTCTTTCCTAGGTTTTCTATGTCCAGAGTTGTTTTCCTTTGTGATTTCTTTATTGTTTCTACCTCCAGTTTTAGATCCTGGATGGTTTTGTTCAATTCCTTCACCTGTTTGGTTGTGCTTTCCTGTAATTCTTTATGGGCTTATACGTGTTTACCCGTATTCTCCTGTATTTCTCTAAGGGAGTTATTTATGTCCTTAAAGTCCTCCATCAGCATCATGAGCTGTAATTTCAAATCCAAATCTTGCTTTCCTGGTGTGTTGGGGGTATCCAGGACTTGCTGTTATGGGAGAATTGGGTTTGAATGGTGCCGTGTTGCCTAGATTTCTGTTGGTAACATTCCTATGTTTGACTTTTGCCATCTGGTTATCTCTGGTATTAGGTGGTTTTACTGTCTCTGGCTGATGCTTGTCCCTCTTGTGTGACTGTAAGCCTGTCTCGGCACCCCTAGGTGACCGGCACCTCTAGTGACCAGCTCTCCCCTGGCACAGAGTGCTGTGGCTCAGCCCAGCTCCTGGGTGCAGGTGGAGCCTGGAAGGATCCTGTCCAAACTGCTCTGCCACTACTGTGTTCCCTGAGCTCCTGGCTGTACCACATGCTCAGTCACCAGGGGAGAAGATGGAAGCCTCATCTCCAAAGCTGGGACTCAAAATCCTATAGCTACTTTCTCAAATGT